>NC_143261.1:39359791-39511306 GCF_984573655.1 Nuphar pumila
CAACCTACCTAACTCAAACTGAGCCTAGGTCGAGTCAAACCTAGTTCAACCTTCTCAAGCCTAGTCAAAGACCTAGACTTAGTTTGAGTTGACCCTTAGTCTAAACCAAGTCGAGTCAACCGAGCTTACCTTACCCCATTCGAGCCTAGTCAAAATCTAAGTTGAGTCAAGCTTAGTTGAACCTAAGTCAACTCGAACCTAGTTGACTAAGTCAACCATAAACCGAGTTCAACCTAGTCTTCATAAGCTTAAGTCCAAGACCTAGACCTAGTCCTAGTCAAGACTAAGTCAAACCCTAGCTTAGCCTAAGTCAAAGTCAAGACCAATCCGAGGTCGAGTCAACCTTAGTCAAACCCAATCCAACCTTAGCTAAGGTCAAACCAAGTCCACCTAAGTCAACCAAACCTAGTTGACTAAGGTAACCCAAACCCAAACCTAGCCGAGCCCATACTAGTCCGAGTCGAGTCAAACCTTAGCTCGAGCCTACCTAATCCAATCCGAGTTCAACCATGACCCAAACCCTAGTCTAAACCTAGTGGGTCAACCGAGTTTACCTTATCCTATTCGAACCTAGTTGATCAAGTCAAACCCGAAACCAAACCTAGCCGAGCCCGAACCTAAACCGAGTTGAGTCAAACCTAACTCGAGCCTACCCAAGTTAACCCCCCTTAGCTAAGCCTAAACCGAGCCCATTGGAGTCAACCGACCCTAGTCCTAGTCGAACATGTGTCCCATTGGCCCATTTTAGTCCCCTAAGTTTTTGATTTACTTATAGCGATTTTAGATTAGCTAATGTAGTTATCTCTTTAATTGTTTAGCCAAAATTTCTAATTGTCGATTTGATTGGTGTTTGTTAGTTTACCGTTTGTTGATTAGTTAGTTAGTATAGTTAGTTTATAGAGCATATATCATTTAGTCATATATTTAACTATACTATTTAGTGTATTGATTGTGATTGCATTAGTATTTCATTTAGTGCGTAGTCATAACATGCATGTCATATTTCGTGTAGAGTTCATTTAGCTTCATTATAGTTAGCATCTGCATATAATCAGTTATATAGGATTAATTAAGTTTTCCTTGCATGTAGATTACATTCTTAGAGAGTAAAATAGTTCAAATAGTGAATAGTGCACTCAAATCAAAACCAGATTTTTACCCTGTCGTACCAGCCTTATTTTCTGTACAAACATTCTGTGTTTTCCAAAAAAATTTATTCTATTCACTTGCTAGACGTGTTGTTTGACTGCCTACCAAATTTCAGCTCATTCGAAGTTGATTTGGTCTGATTTTTAAGCGTTTTGTGAAAACCGCTTTTTCTGGTTTTTTAATTTCGGGACTTTCGATATCCTGATTTTTCCCAGTTTTGAAACACTTATATCTGGAGTTCCAGATACTGTTTTTCAATTCTGTAAAAACTGTCAGATTGTTTAATCTGTCAGTTGCAGAACAGAACAAATTTCAGGAAAATCAGACCTATTTTGCCCTGTCAAACAGTGGTTTTCCGATAACCTGTCAGAATGCTATTTTACACTAGTTAGGGGCAGTTTCGTAATTTTCTTATTTTCGGCAATTTAGACTTGTTTTCAATAATTTCTGCATTTTAGGAGTTGCATCATCATCATACAGCATTAGTAGAGTTAAATTGGTTAATTTTAGAATTAATTTAGTATTTTATTTAATTTTTGCTTGATAAATAGCATTTGTTTTGTAATTTTCGTAAAATTAGAAATAGTTTTAGTTATTGTTTTAATTGTTAGAATAGAAAACTAACTTTGTATTTTTTTGCATTTTTAGGTTGAAAAACATATTTAGGGTCCAGGGTTATTGACCAAGTGAGAAGATTCTCTACGTGGCGAAAAGACGGAATTACCCTTGGCGTGGAGCAGAAGACTGATTGCTTGATTACTTTTTTTTTAGTGATTATTTGTAGTTGTATTAACTTTATAATTGTAGATTGATATTTGTCATTAATAAATTAAATTTTCTAGAAATATTGTATTTAATTCCTGTTCCCTGAGGATTCGACCCGTACTTACCACTTATTGGAAAGTCGGTTTTTATATTTTTGGTTGACGATTTTCCAGAGTTTATTGAAAATAATTGTTTAAAAAAAGCTCACTTCAAAATATCAACCAAATTTTGGCGCCGTTGCCAGGGAACGGCGAATTAATTACTTTATTTCTTAGAGTTTGATTTGTTAATTGGTTTTAGTTAATTAGTTGTTTTATTTTTAGTTAGTAGGATTAGTAAGTGAATATAGGATTAACGTAGTTAGTAAATATAGGATTCACGTTCTGTCTTTCTAGGATTCACTTGAAATTCATTCTGCAAGGAGCGATTAGACAGGTGGGTTTTAAAAAAAAACTTAGTTTGTGATTTCCTGTATTTATCTGTTCAGTACTTTAGAGTAGTTTAATTTGTTATTTCATTTACTTAGTTAGATCATTCTGACATAATTAGTTTAGTATATTTGTTTAGTAGTTGTTTATTTTATGTTATTTACATTTTAGTACCTGTGTAGTTTAGATTTAGAGTTAGGTCGTTTGCTTACATCTGGTCTTAGTACCAGTGTATGCAGGGTCGACGAGGTCTAGGAACCCCATTACACCCATTTGTTGACAACCCAGAGAGAATTTTACATTCTCATCGAAGTTCGGCAACAATGGCTGACATGGATCCTCCACCTCCACCCCCAGTTCTTTCACGCCCTTTGCGGGAATACTTCATTCCCACAGACTATGTTCAGGCATCCTGCATTCGGAGACCCGATGTAGGAGTGCCACATTATGAGATTAAGGCCAGCATTATTCAGATGCTTCCATCCTTTTATGGCCTTAGTCATGAGGATCCCTACCGACATTTAGATGAATTCCTCAAAATCTGTTCTACTGTTAAGATACAGAATTTCGATGATGATGCTTTAAGGTTGACTCTATTCCCCTTTTCATTGAAGGACAAAGCCAAGTATTGGCTAAAGTCCTTAGATTCTGTAGAAATAGAGTCATGGGATCAATTGCAACAGGAGTTTCTTCGGAAATATTTTCCCATTGGTCGTACGAACCAATATCGTAGAGCCATCACTAGCTTCTCAGAGCTAGATGGCGAGCGCTTTCATGAGACCTGGGAGAGAATGAAGGATCTCCTCAGGAAATGTCCCCATCATCAGGTGCCGAAATGGCAACTGGTGTAGAGCTTCTACGATGGATTGTCTGACAAGAATCGTCAGATGATCGACTCTTCATGTGGAGGGACATTCATGCTGAAGAGCGAGGACGAAGCATGGAGGCTATTTGATACATTGGCTGAGAATTCACTCTACCATGCTTCGAGCTCTCATTCTGATAGAGCCACACCCAGCATTCAGAAGAAAGCTGGTGTTCTTGAAGTTGGTCCATCTACTGCACTACAGTGCAAGGTAGACATGATTGCTCAGAAGCTGGACCAGCTTCTCTCAGAACCATCCACTACACAGCAGGTGTGTACTCTTTCTGCCAGTCCGGCACACGAGATCACTGAGTGCCCTTCGGCAGCTCAGTACCCTGAATTTGTTCAAGAACAAGTTCAGGCAGCTCAGGGTTACGTCAGACCGCCAAATAACCCATTTTCATCGACATATAATCCGGGTTGGCGTAACCATCCCAATTTTTCATGGAAGAATCCACAGTCTTCCATGCAGATGCCTACTTCCTCTCAGCCAGTTCGGCATCCATCTTTTACTCAGTCATTTCAAAGACCGAACTATTCTCAGTCTTCTTCTTCTGTCACTCCCCCGATTCAGCAGGAGTCTGCCCCGCAAACATCTTTTGAGGAGAGACTTTTCCAGGCATTCCAAGAGGTGAAAACCTCTAATCAGAACGCCTTCAAGAAGTGTAGCTAGATTTTGAGCTCGCATACGCAGTCCATTGCGAAGTTAGAGTCGCAAATGGGACAGTTAGCTGAGGCTATTAGTAGGAGACCCGAGGGTACATTGCCGAGTCAGGCTGTCATGAACCCGAAGGGTAAGGACCAGATGACTGGAGGCCTATTTCATACTGAGACACAGCAGCAGGCTAAATTAGTTATGGCCTTGAGGAGTGGACGTGAGTATCACGTCGAGAGCAGAGAGCGAGAGAGTAGAGAGAGGATAGAGGAGCCAAAGACTATTGTTTCACCTACGTCGGCTCAACAATCATCCTCATCCACATCATCACCATCACCATCTTCATCATCTTCATCCTCAGAGAAGAAGAAGGATAGGAGTGAGCCTTCTCACAAAGAGGAGGAACCAGCAGAGTATACTCCCCCACCACCCTATCCCAAAGCATTAGAGTCTCCTCGTTATAGAGGGAAGCAGGGTGCAAAGATCCAGGACATGCTTGACATCTTCAAGCATGTGCAGATCAACTTACCTTTGCTCGATGCTATTCAGCAGGTGCCGGCATATGCCAAATTCCTAAAGGAACTATGTACGCAGAAGCGTAAATCTAGAGAGAGAGTTCCTAACAGGGTCCATCTGACTGAGCAGGTGAGTTCAATACTTCAGCATCAGACACCACCAAAGCTCAAGGACCCTGGAGCCCCTATCATTGCTTGTACTATAGGGAACATCCGGATAGAACGCGCATTGCTCGATCTTGGAGCAAGTGTGAACATTCTGCCCGGGTATTTCTTTGATTCTTTCAGGCTAGGAGAGATGAGATCGACTCCGATTACGCTTCAACTGGCAGATCGTTCTGTCAAGGTACCGAGAGGTGTCTTGGAGGACGTGCTAGTTAAGGTGGATGACTTTTATTTTCCAGTCGATTTCATTATTCTTGATATGGAAGGAGTAGACAGCCAGCACCAGACTCCGATTATTTTAGGCAGACCATTCTTGGCGACTGCCAATGCGTGCATCAACTGTAGGACCGGAGCCATGGATCTCTCATTCGGCAATCGAAAGGTCAAGCTGAATATTTTCAATGCCGTAATGGGACCAGCAGGAGACATGGACTGCTTTCATGTAGACATTGCACAGGAGTTAGTGGAGGAGCAGCCCGAGTTGTACATTACTGAGGATTGTTTAGATTTGTACCATATAGAGAAGAATAGCGGTGTAGATAGTGTAGATGTGTCTAGAGTTTCGTCAGAGAGACCACCTTGGGGAGCTGTCAGGGAGCCTCTTCCACCACTTGCAGAGACCCTCGCCAAATCGTCGATCGAGTCGCCTCCGAAACTTGAGTTGAAACCCTTACCGGATTCACTCAAGTATGCATACCTCGGAGATGATGAGACTCTGCCTGTGATCATCTCATCCTTGCTCACTGAGGAGCAGGAACAGAGATTGCTGACTATTCTTCGAGAGCACAAGGCAGCGATTGGATGGAGAGTTGTTGATCTAAAGGGGATTGATCCTTCATTCTGCATGCATAGGATCCATTGTAATGAGGAAGTCAAGCCATTTAGGGATATGCAGAGAAGGCTAAATCCCAACATGAAGGAAGTGGTGAAGAAAGAGGTGGTGAAGTGGTTGGATGCCGAGATCATTTACCCTATTTTCGATAGCCAGTGGGTCAGTCCGATTCAAGTTGTGCCGAAGAAGTCAGGACTCACTGTGGTTGAGAATGAGAAGGGTGAGAGAATTCCGATGAGGACCACTACAGGATGGCGAGTCTGCATCGATTATAGGAAGCTGAATGTGGCAACTAGGAAAGATCATTTCCCATTGCCATTCATTGACCAGATATTAGAGAGACTCGCAGGACAGAGCTACTACTGCTTTCTAGATGAATATTCAGGATACAATCAGGTAGCTGTCCATCCTGACGACCAGGAGAAGACCACGTTTACATGTTCTTATGGCACCTTCGCGTTTAGACGTATGCCTTTTGGGCTCTGTAATGCCCCGGCTACTTTTCAGAGGTGCATGCTTGCTATCTTCTCGGACATGATTGATGATGTGATGAAAGTTTTTATGGATGACTTTTCTGTGTATGGTTCTTCTTTTGAAGATTGCCTCCAAAAACTTGCTCGAGTACTGAGTAGGTGTGCGGAGACCAATCTCGTCCTGAGTTGGGAAAAGAGCCATTTTATGGTCCAGGAGGGGATTGTGCTAGGACACATTGTGTCCAAGCATGGTATTGAGGTTAACAGAGCGAAGGTGGAATCCATTTCTCGTTTGACTCCACCCACCTCTGTGAGGCAGATTCGATCATTTTTAGGGCATGCGGGATTCTACAGGCGGTTCATAAAAGATTTCAGCAAAATCTCTCGACCGCTTTGCACGTTATTGGAGAAAGACCAGCCATTTGTTTTCGGAGAGGATTGTATGAAGGCCTTTGAGATTCTCAAAGAGGCCTTGATTACTGCACCTATTTTGAGACCTCCAGATTGGACTCTCCCATTTGAGATTATGTGCGATGCATCTGATTACGCTATGGGGGCCATTTTAGGACAACGCATTGATAGGAAGCCCTATGTGATTTATTATGCGAGTAGAACCCTGTCTGATGCCCAGATGAATTATACTACGACAGAGAAGGAACTACTTGCGGTAGTTTTCGCATTGGATAAATTTAGGTCCTATTTACTCGGTTCGAAGGTGGTTGTCTATTCTGACCATTCTGCATTGAAATATTTGTTGAATAAGAAAGACACCAAACCGAGATTGATTCGTTGGGTTCTACTACTACAGGAGTTTGATCTCGAGATTCGAGATAAGAAGGGAAGCGAGAATGTAGTAGCAGACCATCTGTCCAGACTGATCGTGGAGACCACGCAGGATCAGAAGCCGATCAGTGATTCTTTCCCCGACGAGCAAATCATGTCAGTCAGTACATCGCAGTTACCCTGGTTTGCAGATATTGTGAACTATCTGGTTTCGAGGCAGATACCTGAGCATTGGAACAAGAATGAGCGTGAGAGATTCCTATCTCAGGTGAGGCACTATTATTGGGATGAACCAGAGTTGTTCAAATAATGTGCTGACCAGATTATTAGGAGATGTGTTCCGGAGGAGGAGTACCAGTCCATTTTGAATTTTTCTCATTCATTAGCCTGTGGAGGGCATTTTAGCAGTAGGAAAACGGCTGCAAAGGTTTTGCAGTCAGGATTTTATTGGCCCACACTCCACAGGGATGCTCATGAGTTCTGTAGGCGATGCCTGCGATGCCTGCGATGTCAGCAGATTGGGAACATGTCCAAGAGGGACATGATGCCCTTGCTTCCGATTTTGATAGTCGAGATTTTTGATGTTTGGGGCATTGATTTCATGGGACCATTTCCGCCTTCATTCGGAAATTTATACATTCTGGTGGCGGTTGATTATGTGTCCAAGTGGGTCGAGGCTGTGGCAACCAAGACCAATGATCATAGAGTAGTGCTTAAGTTCATTAAGCACAACATTTTCAGTCATTTTGGGGTGCCACGTGCGATGATTAGCGATGGTGGCAAGCATTTTAGGAATATACAGATAGCTTCTCTGTTGAGAAGATATTCTGTCAATCATAGATTCACCACTCCATATCATCCGCAGACTAGTGGACAGGTTGAAGTGTCCAATAGGGAGATTAAACGAATTTTAGAAAAGACAGTTCGTCCGGACCGCAAGGATTGGTCCCAGTGCTTAGATGATGCACTTTGGGCATATAGAACTGCATTTAAGACTCCCATTGGCATGTCCCCGTATCGCCTTGTATTCGGGAAAGCATGCCATCTTCCTGTCGAGCTAGAGCATAGAGCGTACTGGGCTATCAAGAAATTGAATTTTGACCTCACCCAGGCTGGCAAAGAGAGAGCACTGCAGCTCTCAGAATTAGAAGAACTCAGGAATGATGCATATGAGAATGCCAAATTATACAAAGCTCGCACAAAAGCATTTTATGATAAGCATATTCTCAGAAAAGTGTTTGAGCCAGATCAGAAAGTGTGGTTATACAATTCTCGTTTACATTTATTCCCAGGGAAGTTAAGATCGAGATGGACAGGTCCGTACATTGTGAAAGAAGTATTTCCCCATGGAGCAGTGACACTATTCGATCCTATGACCCAAGGTACATTCAAGGTAAATGGGCAAAGACTGAAGCCATTCATTTCAGATGCCTTGCAGGATGGTGAGTGTGAGATAGTGCATCTCACGAAGGCATGAGGGTTCGACCAGAGGGATGTATCATATGTACATTATTTCTTTTTCATTTCAGAGTTTTTATTTATTTAGTATTTCATTTCACATGTGCTAATTTGTGTTTTGATGTATGCAGGATGAACTTAACAATTAGTGTATCAATTACCAGGTACAGAGAAGAGCTTTCAAAGAATTCAAGGATCAGAGGAAAATCAACTTCAGAAGCTCAGAGAAAATCAGGTTGTATCTATCCTTTCTCCCATATTTTTGTTAGTGTCTTTTAGTGTGCATTTGCATTACATTTTTATTCATTTTGTATGCCACTAGGGACAGTGTCATTCAAGCATGGGGGGGTGGTTTAGATGCATGCACATAAAAATTTAAAATTTTTTTGTATGACTGGTAATCAAAGTAGGCATTTGAGAACAAAGTGTAGCATATATGATTGTTTTTGACATAATCTAACAGTTTATAAATTTTTAAGCCCCATAAAATTTTTTTATTTTCTGAACTGAGTCAAATAGAGTAGTATTCATGAGAAAATTCAAAGAAAAGATAGTATTTGATTGTTCGAAAATTTTGAATCACTTTAGTATAAGTATGCACAATATGTTTTCTGAAAGAAATAAGCAATGGAAAGATGTGTTTGAAAAATGAGTTTAAAAGAATAGAGCTACGTTTAGTTGTTGATGTCTTCGTGAATCCTAGTAGTAGAACTCAGACACGAGATGAAGTGTTTGAGTATCTTAACGAAAAGGATAACGAAGGAGATCATCTTCTTGTCTAAGTCGATATCTGTGGCCTTTGTAGTTCGAGTAAGTAGAATCTGAAGGGTGTTTTACACCTGGTGCCCCAAAGCCAACTGGTTTGGGAGCCACTGGTTTGAAAGCTTGTTACATGGACTGCATAGAAAGCCTAAGAGATAGAGACAGTGCACAGGACGAGAGAAAGACTATACGTAAACTATTAGAATAGAAGGTCTAGTGACTCGAGCAATTAAGTCTGAGGGATACTCTGTATCTAGTGCCCTAAGGTCGGCCGACTTGGGAGTCACTGACCCAAAGCTCGCTACACGGGTCACGAAAACTGACTATTCGAAATAGTGCTCATATGAGAAGAATGCGCAAGAGATCAAAAGTTGGAAAAAAAAGAGTGAAAATGAAAGAAAAGAATGTGCTGAAGGAGAAAATTTTCATTGCTTAGGCATATATGTGTATTACTGTGCAGAAAATATACAAGTGAGAATAAATGAGTAAAACATGAGAATACTTGACTTTCAGAGAAAAATCATGAACTAGCTACAATATTAGAAAAGTGAAGAAAAAGAATTTTTACTGTGGCGGCATGAGATTTTAAACTTGTTTCGAGAATGTCAATCACATGAAATATTTGTTCCAACTGCATTCTTAAGAGCCTCATATTTTTGAAAAATCATCCTCGTATTTCATTGATGTTTGTGGGTAGCATCTCTGCAAACCCTCACGAGACCTTACTCGTCCACTAGTGTAAGCTAGGGGTTTAAAGGGCTTGTTGCATACGCTAAATGCAACCATGATTCCTACGAAAGTGAGTTAGTATTATGCATTCATGCTTAGCATTTCTTGTCTTCAGTGCATATCATGATTAGGGTTTGTTAAGGGACTAACAAACATTCAAGCATGGGGGTATTTGATGATGCATGAAATGCACATCATGTAAACAAGTTTTTCATGCATTTTGTATCAAGTTTAAGGTTTTAAACCCATGTTTAGATGTGTTTTGATAGTAAGGGGCTATGGTTCGAATTTCAGAAAAATCGGAGTTAAAATGAGAGAGTTATGGCTATTTCAGTGTTTGGGTGCGGATTTCGAGGTGGATCGGATCCATATCCGACCCAATTAGGTTAATTGGACCTTGGATCAACTCTTTAAAAGTCCAAAACCCAACCCACACGCCTATCCAGATCCATTTCAAAAAGTTTTTCTGAAAACCCCCCAGAAAGAGGCGCCTAGAAACTATATTTTTTATAACATTGTTTTTGCAAATTCCAAAAAGTATAAATATACTTTTTAGAGAAGCCCTAGGCGTCTTTGGCTGTGTTTGGATGCCCCCTACAGTGACTCTACAGCAGCAGCTCCTTCCTCTCCATCTCCCCCACGTGTTGGCCATTGAAGATCGACCTATGCTTGATTTTCAAGCATATTTTCGAGCTTTCTTTTGTTTCTTTTCATTTCTTTCTTGTTCCTTGCTGTCTTTTCACCCCTTTTCTGTACTTTTGCAGGTGTAGCAGAGGTGGAGACCATTAACCTTGGGCGGGAGTGTGCAACACACCACCAAGGTGAGCCGGCCCTACCTCCATCCGGCTTTCTACACCCTCCGATCGCGAATCGGCTCACTTTCCATCGTCGGTGGATCTCCAACGTGTAGCAGCTGAAAAAGGTACCGATTTTGGTGAAGTACAGCATTCTCGAACGGTATAGGACGTCCATCTCCAGCCACGGTCCGCTCTTCTTCATCCCCCCGGTCGTCGGATCTTCCAAAAGGTAGGTCTTCCTCTTCCTTCTCTTCTAGATAAAACCGATTTGTGTGTGGATTTTGTTTTGTTATTTTCTGTGTGTTTCTTAGTTTTCTTTTTGTTTCAACCTTAGAGTAGCATTCGTGCATAGACCAGCACGTTAGATTAGGTTTATGTGTGTGGTTGATTCGTTGGAATCGAGTTTTTATTGATTTTTCATCCTTTTTATAAAAATCGGCTAGATCTTCATCTAGTCGATTTTTCAAGTTTGTCATAAGTGTTCTTGGTGTTGTTTTACAGAAAATCCAATAAAGAAAGTGTTCATTTTGATTCATCTTAGTCGGTGTTGTGTGTGGGTTGCATTTGATTTTAATTGAAAATAAAGATCCAAAAATCGGCTAGACTTATTCTAGTCGATTCTTGATTTTTGCAAAAATATTTTTTTGTTTTGATATTTTTGTGTTGTCCAGCATGTGTCTTGTATGGTGTTGCTGAAAATCTCATTAGGAAATTTCATTTTAGTTTATTCTAAGTCGTGGGTTGTGCTTGTGTTTCGTTTTGATTTTATTTTTGAAAAAGAAAAGAAAAAAAAAATCGGCTAGATATATTCTAGCCGATCTTTACAGTTTTGTTAAAAGGGTGTTTAGAGTGGTAAGTCGTGTTGCTTGCTGTGTGTTTAGTGTGTTAACAGTAGCATAAATTGGTGTTAGTCATTCCATTGTTTTAGGATTTATTTACTTAATTGTTTTAATCATTTTTCGTTTTTGTGTTTGAGTGTATTATTGAAAATTATAAAAATCAAGTTTTCTTTATTTTTTTATGTTTTTAATTCCAGCATAGTGATGGTCTTGTTAGCTTTTGTGTAATTAGGAGTCATTTTTAGTATTTTCTAACTTAGTTTTATCAAAATAGTAGTTACTTAGTTTTATTGCTTTTCGTTAGTTTATAATTTTATTTTTTTATTTTCGTGTAGTTCTTCTTCCCCAAGGTGGGGCGGCAGCCATTAGAGCTCCCCTTGAGCTCTTGGTCGAATTTTTAGAAATTATTAATTGTCATTAATTGAGTTAGGTAAGTATAATTAGGTTGTCTAGGTTCATTGTATTAGGGTTTAGTGTCTTAGTCGTTTTTAGGGGTCATTTAAGGAAGTTTTGGGAATTAGAGTAGCTCATTCAATTAATTTAGGAAATCGTGTTTTTCAAATTAGATCCTCTAATTACTTTAGGTAGATTTTAAATTCTTTAGTTTAAATAGTCTTAATTAGTGTAGACGATTTTTGAGGAGGAGGGCAATTAATGTATGAAAATTGGGAAACTCTTTCTTGGAAAGAATTGAATTTTCAAAAATCGTGTGGAGTAAAGAAAGAAAGCATTAAAATCTGATTATTTATTAGAAGGAAGTTACAAAGTGAACTTTGGAAAGTGATTTGAAAATTTATTGCATTTCCCAAGTGAGAGGTTATGATTTCAAGAAAGAAATAAGTGCTTTTAAATTCTTTTTGGAAAGTCCAATTCGTGGGGTTCTCTAGGTTAGACGTTTCCACTTTCCAATTTGCATTTTAATGCCATTCTTAATGGGGTTAGACGGTTTTTGATATTCCCATTTTCTAAAAATCATCAATGCGCCTTTCCTTCTTCTTAGTTAACCTTCCTTAGTGGATTAAATTAGAGTAGGGTCTAATTAACTTAGTCTAAGTCAACCTAAGTCCACCATAGGTCTAATCCAAGACCAAGATCTAACCCGAGTCAAGCTTGATCCGAGTCTATCCCAACCTGCCTAACTCAAACTGAGCCTAGGTCAAGTCAAACCTAGTTCAACCTTCTCGAGCCTAGTCAAAGACCTAGACTTAGTTTGAGTCGACCCTTAGTCTAAACCAAGTCGAGTCAACCGAGCTTACCTTACCCCATTCGAGCCTAGTCAAAATCTAAGTTGAGTCAAGCTTAGTTGAACCTAAGTCAACTCGAACCTAGTTGACTAAGTCAACCATAAACCGAGTTCAACCTAGTCTTCATAAGCCTAAGTCCAAGACCTAGACCTAGTCCTAGTCAAGACTAAGTCAAACCCTAGCTTAGCCTAAGTCAAAGTCAAGACCAATCCGAGGTCGAGTCAACCTTAGTCAAACCCAATCCAACCTTAGCTAAGGTCAAACCAAGTCCACCTAAGTCAACCGAACCTAGTTGACTAAGGTAACCCAAACCCAAACCTAGCCGAGCCCATACTAGTCCGAGTCGAGTCAAACCTTAGCTCGAGCCTACCTAATCCAATCCGAGTTCAACCATGACCCAAACCCTAGTCTAAACCTAGTGGGTCAACCGAGTTTACCTTATCCTATTCGAACCTAGTTGATCAAGTCAAACCCGAAACCAAACCTAGCCGAGCCCGAACCTAAACCGAGTTGAGTCAAACCTAACTCGAGCCTACCCAAGTTAACCCCCCTTAGCTAAGCCTAAACCGAGTCCATTGGAGTCAACCGACCCTAGTCCTAGTCGAACATGTGTCCCATTGGCCCATTTTAGTCCCCTAAGTTTTTGATTTACTTATAGCGATTTTAGATTAGCTAATGTAGTTATCTCTTTAATTGTTTAGCCAAAATTTCTAATTGTCGATTTGATTGGTGTTTGTTAGTTTACCATTTGTTGATTAGTTAGTTAGTATAGTTAGTTTATAGAGCATATATCATTTAGTCATATATTTAACTATACTATTTAGTGTATTGATTGTGATTGCATTAGTATTTCATTTAGTGCATAGTCATAACATGCATGTCATATTTCGTGTAGAGTTCATTTAGCTTCATTATAGTTAGCATCTGCATATAATCAGTTATATAGGATTAATTAAGTTTGCCTTGCATGTAGATTACATTCTTAGAGAGTAAAATAGTTCAAATAGTGAATAGTGCACTCAAATCAAAACCAGATTTTTACCCTGTCGTACCAGCCTTATTTTCTGTACAAAAATTCTGTGTTTTCCAAAAAAAATTATTCTATTCACTTGCTAGACGTGTTGTTTGACTGCAGACCAAATTTCAGCTCATTCGGAGTTGATTTGGTCTGATTTTTAAGCGTTTTGTGAAAACCGCTTTTTCTGGTTTTTTAATTTCGGGACTTTCGATATCCTGATTTTTCCCAGTTTTGAAATGCTTATGTCTGGTGTTCCAGATACTGTTTTTCAATTATGTAAAAACTGTCAGATTGTTTAATCTATCAGTTGCAGAGCAGAATAAATTTTGGGAAAATCGGACCTCGTTTGCCCTGTCAAACAGTAGTTTTCCAATAACCTGTCAGAATGCTATTTTACACTAGTTAGGGGCAGTTTCGTAATTTTCTTATTTTCGGCAATTTAGACTTGTTTTCAATAATTTCTGCATTTTAGGAGTTGCATCATCATCATACAGCATTAGTAGAGTTAAATTGGTTAATTTTAGAATTAATTTAGTATTTTATTTAATTTTTGCTTGATAAATAGCATTTGTTTTGTAATTTTCGTAAAATTAGAAATAGTTTTAGTTATTGTTTTAATTGTTAGAATAGAAAACTAACTTTGTATTTTTCTGCATTTTTAGGTTGAAAAGCATATTTAGGGTCCAGGGTTATTGACCAAGTGAGAAGATTCTCTACGTGGCGAAAAGACGGAATTACCCTTGGCGTGGAGCAGAAGACTGATTGCTTGATTACTTTTTTTTTAGTGATTATTTGTAGTTGTATTAACTTTATAATTGTAGATTGATATTTGTCATTAATAAATTAAATTTTCTAGAAATATTGTATTTAATTCCTGTTCCCTAAGGATTCGACCCATACTTACCACTTTGTGGAAAGTCGGTTTTTATATTTTTGGTTGACGATTTTCCAAAGTTTATTGAAAATAATTGTTTAAAAAAAGCTCACTTCAAAATATCAACCATATATCCAAAATTCAAAATCTAAATGAAATTTCAAAGTTCAAATTAACTTTGAAACTTTTGATTCATCTTTGAATTCAAAACCAAGTTCATCTTCCAAATCCAAAATCAAAGTTTGAGATTGATCCTGAATCTCAAAAGCTTGGTCTTTTCCAAGTTTTAAATTCAATCTGGGTTTTCAAAACCCAGATCCATACTCAAAAGTCTCATTTTTGGACTTTGAAAAACTCAAAACCAAAAAAATTAGATCAACTTGGATCCAGTTTTCTAAATACAATTCTACCTTTGGATCTCAGACTTCAGATCCAAATCCATTTTAGGATCCAGAACTCAGTTCTACTTTGGATCTCAGACTTCAGATCCAATTCTATTTTAGGATCCAGAATCCAATTCCACATTGGATCTCAGACTTCAGATTCAAATCCATTTTAGGATCCAGAACTCAATTCTACTTTGGATCTCAGACTTCATATCCAAATTCCATTTTAGGATCCAGAACCCAATTACATTCCCAAGTTTAGATTTTGAATCCAATTCCATCTTCGGATCTAATCTGAATCTCCTAAATCCATTTCTATTTTTCATGTGCCATTTGATTTTCTCAGATCCATTTTAAGATTCGAATTCAATATCACTTCAAAATTTCATCTTCTTCTCTGAAATCCATGATTAAATTCAAAATCCATTTCTGACTTTGAAACTTCATTTTCTTTTATTTCAAAGCTTGAAAACATTCTTCCTCAAAGTCAAGATTTATTCTTTCAACTCTGATTTACTTCAAAGACTTAGAACTTCTTTGATCTATCTCAGGTTCTAAGTTAAGATTTTACCATTCATAAATCATTTCTTCACTCTATTATCAAGTTCATCTCAGAATACTTGAAAATTTTCAAAACATCTTTCAAAAAGAACATACATCCTTGCATTGTACAAGCATGATTCTTTGTGCATTTTGAGTTAGAATAAATTCTTAGATAATATTTAGGCAAAGCAAAGAGGCATAAATTCGATCCTTGGTTCGATTACCCCTGGTAAAGGCGCCAGGAACGGTCGAACCTCGTACCGATGAGCGAATCCCGTCTCTCCATTTTTTCCGCAATATATTTCAAAATGGAGGCGAGTAATTTTCTAAATATTTTCAAATCAAGGTCAAGTGAGACCCCGCAAAAGAGTTTCTCTTCTCTTTCTTTCTTTTTCTTCTCTTCTCTCTTTCTTTTCTGTCTTTTATTTTTTTCTCCCTTCAAAAGGGAGGAAAATAGAGGTTAGAAAAGGAAAAGAGAAGGAAGAGAGAGAAAGATACAAGAGAGGAAAAATTTTGCGATGATCACAATCACTTTGATTTTTGAAAATATGATGCGATTCTACCCTAAATGATGAATGAATTTAAAGAGTGTGAAATTGGATTTGAAAAGCATATTTCATTAAGTGAATTAAAACAAGATTGAAGATATAATACATCCCTGACTATGATCATTGGATGTATTATATAATAATCATATTTGAATTCAGGTGAAGAGTAAAATATATTTTGGTGCTCCTATAGAGTTTAAAATAAAATTAACTCTCAATATATCCTGACTATGGCCATTGATATATATTTTGAGTTAATTTTAAGTTAAGCCCTGATAAAAGAAGAAAATATTTAAAAATATGATGATTTTGAACAAGGATCCAGTGTGGATCCAGTGTTATTCCATAAGAGATGAAATCCTAAGTTTTGTTCACATCCTGACTATGGCCATTGATGCAAATCATCAACTTAGAATTTACTCACCTCTTATAAAACGGTGCACGTGCCATTCGTGTGCCTATTTGTGAATTTTTGAGAAAGTAAATGCAAAATGACATGAAACAAGCAATTTATGACTTTTATATGCTCATCCATTCTATCTAAGACGGGAAATGTAGAGTTTTCATTAATATCTAGCTTATTACAACACTGGAATTGAAAACATCGAAAACTTCTAATTCAGCTTTTCACATATTCCTGCAAAATGGAGTTAGCACAAAAAGAAAATGGAAGAAATTAGGTTAAAAAATGCAAATGCAAACATTTATTCCAATTCTAACACAAGGTGCTTTACTCATGTTGAATGAGAAAGGCATATGGCATACCCTGCATTTGCTTAAAAATGTGCATATATATATATATGTAATGCCATAGGTAAATGAAAGGCTATATGCACTGGATGAAGTGATAAAGATTGTGGGTATGGAGGCAGTGAGACGTAACTGTTGGTGGAATAGTGTATTTAGTGGGTGGGTGTTGTGTGATGAAAATGGGATGCATGTTGTGACAGGGAGGTGATAGGCATTGTAAGGTGTCTACTGAAGCTGGACAACAGGGGCATAGGCTGGAACTAATTGGAGGTGTAACGGGTTGTAACAATTGATAGGCAGGTACTATAGAGGGAGGAGCTGGAGAGTGGGTAGTAAACACAGAGGATAATATGCGGTGATCAGTTGTGAAAGGTGTCATAGGGTTGCTGCTATGGGATTGTAGGCATGTGTTGTGGTGATAGTAATAGTACGAAAGCAGCGGAGGCCACTGTGAAGGATTGTACAAATGAATGTGTGATGCAGGATGCTAAAAACTAGTGGATATCGATGTTATAAAAGTATGGAAAGGTGAAGGTGATATATGTTGTGTTGGTGCCTGGCTTTCCTTTCTTTTGCATGCCCTTTTTATAGAGGGAGAGGAGGCTTCTGGAAGGCGGAGACGACGGTTGCACGTCGAGAGCCGAGATGAGGCGATCCTTGATCGCAGGGTGGATCCAGCGGGAGTTCGATGGAAGATGGCAGATGAGGGTGGTGATGAAAGCCGTTGGTGATCGGTGGTTGAGACGAGGCATGAGGAAGATGGGCGGAAGAGGAGGAAGGAAGGCGATCCCCGGATGCTTCGAGAAGGAGAGAGAGAGAGAGTATCGCCAATCTTCTGCGGATTTTGCCTCAGAAGGCTTTTCTCCAAAAAAAAAAGGGTCTTTTTAAAAGTTCTCCTCAAAGAGGGGTTTTTAGCAAAAATCTATTTCCAAAAAGTGGTTTCTAAAACTCAATTTTTTGCGTTTGCTTTTGCCTGTTTTTTCTTTTCTTTTCTTGATATTTTTTATTTTTTTTTGCGTTTTTGGATTAAGACTTCAAAACTGCGAGAAAATGAAGGGTTTTAACTAATTTTGGAAAATTTAAGAATATTTTACAAAAGAAGGGTTTTTCGAAAATTCAGGGTTAATCTTTTAAAATTTCTTGAAAAAAATGGGGTCAGAGGCAGAAAGGGAATATTTACACAATTTTAAAAAATTTGCGGTGTTCACAGCTGTTGGTAGGGCTGATTGGCTTCTACCATCTGCAATGGCCGCTCGGCCGGTGGAGTAAAGTTCTTCTCTTGAAAATCCCTCTTATAAAAAGGTGGTTGTGATTCCTGGCCACCTAGGAACGTCCTCTTATTATTCCTATTACTTGTTACCGGTCTCTTTACTACGACCCCTTTGGATCGCTCCCAGTTCGTGCTAATCTTTGAAGTTGTCGTCATAGCGGCTTGGAATGTCTAGGGCATGCTAGTTATCACACGAAACCGTAGCCCTTCCCGAAATCCGTTGATATATGTATCGGTCATTTCCTAGTCAGTGTCGAATAACCTAGAGCAGTATCGCTCAAGGTTCTGGAACTTGGTAGTATAGTCGATGAGACTCATACCACCCTGCTCTAGTTCCAGAAGCTTCATCTTCTTTTTATTCCAAGAGTGCAACGGGAAGTAGTTATCAAAGAAAGTTCTCTGAAAGTCCTCCCAAAGAACGACTTCAAGATGTGAGAATTGAATGATCTTGGTGGTATCCCACCACTTTCGTGCATTATCTTTCACCCTATATGTGCCAAAGTTTGTCTTTTTCTCTTCCGGTACTCTCAGTACCAGGAATGCGCGCTCTGTCTCCTCGATTCAGCTTTCTGCAAGCTCTGGATCGGCACTGCCAACAAAAACTGGTGGATTGAGTTTGAGAAATTTTTCATAAGTTATTACTCTGAGGTTTTTGTTTCGAGGTGGGGCTGGTGTTTGCCTTAATTCACGAATGACAGACACAAGCTTGTTGAGTGTCTCCAGCAGGATCCCCTGTGTATGGGACTCCTCGCTCGGCATGGTTCTTCTCGTCGTAGGAGTCATTTATCTATTCATGCAAATACACCTAAATCAGAGAAAGTATAAAATTTATACTTACAGTGCGATACCACAAACATGACGGATCTTGAACCAGGTTTCTCAAACACAGGCTCTGATACCAATTCTATAACGCTCCAGATTTCTAAATCAAAGCTAAGTTAAAATTTTCATGAATTTCTTTTTTTTTTCTTTGCAGCGCAACTTACAAAAGCTTTTAGCGGCGGAATCAGACGACAATGAGTCATCAATTTTAGAAAACCCCGGGCACATTACAGGTATGTGGCCAAGCAACTCATTGACCACCGAAGTGTTGCATTTTATCGAAAACCACATGTTTATTACAACATCATTGCCTGAAAAAGCAGTATAGGTTCAATAAAAAGGAAGCAGTACAACTCTGTCTAGAGAAACCCTGGAACTCGATGCCGCCTTGCTCCGCATACTGCAACACAGGTCCAACACTTGAAATCCCCATAAAACGAGGTCAGAACCACTGATAGTCTGGTAAGCAAGCAATCACACATTCATCCAACTCAAGTAAATACGTTTGACCACTCAGGGTCGCAATTCGTAATAACGACACTCAAGCCTCTGCGGCTTAGCGTATATCGCCAGAGCCTCCTCAAGGCTATGAATTGAACATCCGCTCAAGTCTTCATGACTTAGCGCAAGCCTCTTCAGGACTGTGATTTGAATAACCGCTCAAGTCTCTGTGACTTAGCCTTGACCTCTTCGGGGTCTCAAAGGGATGTCTAGCTCAAGTCCTTACACTTGAAACATATGTATCCCACGCATCTAAGGATAGCTCCTCGAGCTTCGCTTAGTTATGCGGATACATGGGTCTTCGCCCCGTCGGTCCAGTCGTATACCGATCATGACATATTCACAAAGGTTATGCAGGACTGACTTAACAACGTTCATCTACTCATATATTCAAGCATCGCTGAACCTAAGCTAATGTTTATTTCGATAATTAACCTCTCTCCCTGGGCTTAAGGGAGGTATCTCTGAGCACCAACGCGATGATCTGGGGGTTGATTATTCTATGTATTTTTAGATACCCCAGAGGCCTATTGACCCCATCCCCCTAGTAGGATGGTACAATCATACTGGAAGAAGTCCCTACTAGGTATTCAAATGCATTCTGCTACTGCAGTAACTGGGTTCAATCCTTAGAATTTAAAGATAACCATGACCTCCATACCTCTGAGTGACGGAGGCCATCATAAACTCTATCAGGTTCGAGGGTAATATAAGTCACTCAAGGTTGCACCATCACCGTCTTTCTTGGTGAGAAATTCTGAAGGGGTCTGCCAGTCTGACAAACTAATTAATGCATACATATAGGGCAACCGTTGAGGAGTATGTACCCGACCCCATTCAGTGTGCCCCTAACACGGTCATCAACCATGGGGGTCTTTTCATTGTATTCATATGCATGCTTGACTCTGCTCTCGGCACTGCGGCCATTACGAGCATCTCACCTCTTCCGGGTGGACAACGTACTCTGGCTTTGCAGCCCTTACGAGTCTAGTTGTATATCAGTCTCTCAATGAGCATGCATATGACACAATCACAGTGGATCGATTGCTCGGCGTATTTTTATGCAACGAGCCTATAACCTAGTCAAGGCGCAACCACTACTCTGGCGCAGCGGGCCTTACGAACAAGGTACTTTTACAAGTATTAGGGAGACGAGCCAATCTGACATTGTTCCAACAACGGGCATCGTTGTGCCATTTAACCGGTTCTGGCAACTCTTTTGCCAACCATTTTGTCAGCACCTCCCGTGCTCCAACGGTAGGGATACGACGATCCTTTCTATGTTGTAGAAAGTGTTCCATGGACTGGGTAGCACTCCGCTATATGACGGAGTATCCTGCTACGCTCTTTTCTGAGCTATTTTTAGCTTCTTAAGAAATTTCTGCAGCGCTTCCTCTCTTTGACAGAGAAAGTGTGTGTTTCTTTTATCCATTTTAGCAGCATTTTCCCTCTTTGGTGAGAAATCGCTACGCTTAACTCGAGAAATGGATGTACACCATTGTGCATACCTTGCATCCATCAAATTTGATTGAAACCTTAGGCCATAGCCAGGCCATACACAAATGACTTAGTCTTTACGTAAAGAGCAGTTTTGCCAAAAAGTGAAGCCTTTCCAATAGGGACTTCATTCATCAAGTAGAATCTTGAACGAGGAGCGGTAAGGGAATCACATCGGTGATTTAGAGTTGATCTCCATTTAAACGCTCATTTACGCACCATATATGTAATATAAGCAGAAGCCTGTACTTTATATAGTGGCGGCGTAAAGGAAATGCATATGCTTATTGTTCGGGGTATGTAACCGAACGAAATATTCTACATATATATTTACAAAAAGTAGGAGCCTTGACGTCATTCAATGCGACGGCGTAAGTAAATGCATAATCAGAATTGCGGAATCAGAAATTACAGAAAGCATGGAGCCTTGGCATCATATGACGCGATGACGTAATGTAAATGTATAATTGGAAATTACAAAAAATAGGGAGCCTTGGCATCATACGATGCGACGACAAAGGTAAATTACAAAACCTTGGCGATATAAGATGCGACGACAGTCACCAAATGATATACACGAAGTTTGGCATCCAACGAGAGTTACGAGGCGAGCGGGTGAACACCGAAGTGTTTCGAAGGGCTCAACCAAGAACTAGGGTAAGATACCATTTTTATAAACGCATATACTGCGTATTCAACATATATATCCGATGATAGTTACGAGGCGAGTGATTGAACACCGAAGTGTCCCAAAAGGCTCAACCAAGAACTAGGGTCAGATACTACTTCAGAAACTATATGCTATATACAAACAAGGAAATACTTGAAAGAGATGGATCAACGAAGCGAACTTACTTCAAATCGTGAAAGAAATGGCTCCGGAAGGCTCCAACGACTTTGATCCTCCTTTTGAGAGGTCAGACTAGGTCAGATGTGTTTGACCTAGTTGAGAAAGAGATAAAGCAGGTCAAGCTGCTCAACCTAAGTGGTTTGAACCAAACTGGGTTCGGTCCAAGTCAACTGGGTTCAGCAGGTTCGGTCTTAGCCCAAGCAGGCTAAGTCTGGGTTCAAAAAACCAAACCAGAATCTGGACCAAAAAGGACTTTGACTTTAACTTTAAACCAAACCAAGTTCAAGTCAAGTCAACTGGGTTTGGACCAGGTCAAGTGGGTTCAGACCAGGTCAAGTGAGCTAGGACCAGGTCAGGTAGGCTTAGGTGGGCTAGGCTAGGCAGAGGAGGTTTAGGAGAGAGATAAGGCAAGAGAGAGAGGTGGGGGGGTCAAATTTTATGAGAAGAGAGAGAGTGGGGAGGGCTATTTATAGCCCAAGCCCACCTCCTTTAGGGATTTTTCTAGAAAAATTTCATCCCATTAATGCCCTTAGCTTTATTTTAATTCCAAGAGGTTCCTTGGTGTGGGGACCACATGGAAATTTCATGGGATATTTTTGTAGGTCCCACCAGATATTTTCTGAGGAATATTTCTGTGGGTCCCACCAACATTTCCATGGGTCCCACAAAAAATTCGGCTTTTCGGCGATTTTTTTTCGAAAAATTCTGAGTACGTCATTCCCTTCGTATTGACATAACTAAGAAAGTTGGCTTGAGAAAATGTCTTGATTTTGTTCAAGTAGAAAGTTATGAGTTCCAGAGTGTTTGAGCATATATTCGCAAAGTGACGAATATCCTATGTATAACTGGTTCATAGAAATTGATTTGTTTCGCATTCTGAGTGAAAATGCTATTTTTACTTGAAAATACCTCATGAATTTCTTCAGAAAGATACTGAAAAATTATGGGTCTTACAGCATTACCCCCTTAAAGGAATTTCGTCCGCAAAATTCAGTTAAGAGTTCTAAGTACGTAATTCAGGATATTTTTCCCGCATGTTAGATTCATAATGTTATTCATTTAGTTCGACATTATATTCATTCCAATCATAACCTCATATCACGATTCATGATCGATGAGGTATGCTTCTCATATCTGAGTTCAAATTACACTACAACGATGGTAGTTTTGTTGAATCGATGTTCTTCCAACTGGCTATCAACATAGCCATCTTGTGTAAATACTTTATACACAGATCATTCTCACTAGGATTTTAACCATTTTGGAACAAGTCCTTTATCAGACTACCTGGTATTGGAAGCGTACCTCCTCACAGGTTCGCCCTCGCCAGACTTACTTGATATTGGATCAGTACACCCTCACAGAATCATACTAGCCAAGCTACTGGTTTTGAAACATATACACTCGCTAGGAGTTGTATGCCCTCACAGGCTTGCTCTGGCTGGACTATTTGATCTTGAATATGTAAAACCTCACAGGACTCTCTTCTTGAGAACAATTCCTCGATGATTTATTTTATTAAGTGATTTTTAGCATTCTAATTACGCAAACTTAATTTCTCAATCATGGGGTCTATAGCCATTAATTTTGGGCATAAGCACTTAAGATTTAATTTGATAAATCCAAAATTACTTTAGAGAGCAAGGATACATATCGATCCAAATGACCGTACATAAGGTTATAAGCCTCTTGTCTCAAGCATTCATTGGATCTTTGTCTTTCAATAGTTTTTTACCCATTACAACTCTATCTATCAAGGTATTCAGATTCCTTGATACGATCATTATCCATGAGTTATTCGGCTGTCACTGCATAGACACGACCTGCCACAGGTTTCTGCTCTGCCCTAGATAGTGGCAGTCGTTGTTGTTGTATTTGTTGAGAGGGTCCTCCAGATCCCATATTTCTATGTTGTAGATCTGAGGCCTTTATGCGACATTTACTTATACGATGCCCTGGTTTACCGCAATATAGGCAACCTCCAGTATCGCGAGGACAAACCCCTCGCGGGTGATCTGAGCTACACCTCAGGCATCAAAAATTAGGTTGTTGGTAGGGTTGATTGGCTTCTACCATCTGCAATGGCGGCTTGGTCAGTGGAGTAAAGTTCTTCTCTTGAAAACCTCTCTTATAAAAAGGTGGTTGTGATTCCTGGCCACCAAGGAACATCCTCTTATTGTTCCTATTACTTGTTACTGGTCTCTTTACTACGACCCCTTTGGATCGCTCCCAGTTCGTGCTAATCTTTGAAGCTTCCGTCACAACAGCTTGGAATGTCTAGGGCATGCTAGTTATCACACGAGACAGTAGCCCTTCCCGAAATTCGTTGATATATTTATCGGCCCTTTCCTGGTCAGTGTTGAATAACCTGGAGCAGTATCGCTCAAGGTTCTGGAACTTGGTAGTATAGTCAATGAGACTCATACCACCCTACTTTAGTTGCAGAAACTCCATCTTCTTTTTATTCTTAGAGTGCAACGAGAAGTAGTTATCAAAGAAAGTTCTCTGAAAGTCCTCCCAAGGAACGACTTCAAGATGTGAGAATTGAATGATCTTGGTGGTATCCCACCACTTTCGTGCATTATCCTTCAGCCTATATGTGCCGAAATTTGTCTTTTTCTCTTTCGGTACTCCCAGTACAAGGAATGCACGCTTTGTTTCCTCGATCCAGCTTTCTGCAAGCTCTGGATCGGCACTGCCAACGAAAACTGGTGGATCGAGTTTGAGGAATTTTTCATAAGTTATTACTCTAAGGTTTTCGTTGCGAGGTGGGGCTGGTGTTTGCCTTGATTCACAAATGGCAGACATAAGCCTGTTGAGTGTCTCCAGCAGAAACCCCTGTGTATGGGACTCCTCGCTCAGCATGGTTCTCCTCGTCCTAGGAGCCACTTATCTATTCATGCAAATACACCCAAATCAGAGAAAGTATAAAATTTATACTAACAGTGCGATACCTCAAACATGATGGATCTTGAACTAGGTTTCTCAGACACAGGCTCTGATACCAATTCTGTAACGCTTCGGATTTCCAAAACAAAGCTAAGTTAAAATTTTCATGAATTTCTTTTTTTTTTCTTTGCAGCGAAACTTACAAAAGCTTTTAATGGCGGAATCAGACAATAATGAGTCATCAATTTTAGAAAACCCCGGGCACATTACTGGTATGTGGCCAAGCAACTCATTGACCACCAAAGTGTTCCATTTATCGAAAACCACATGTTTATTACAACATCGCTGCTTGGAAAAGCAATATAGGTTCAATAAAAAGGAAGCAGTACAACTCTGTCTAGAGAAACCCTGTAACTTGATGTCGCCTTGCTCCGCATATTGCAACGCAGGTCCAACACTTGAAATCCCCATAAAACGGGGTCAAAACCACTGATGGTTTGGTAAGCAAGCAATCACACATTCATCCAACTCAAGTAAATACGTTTGACCACTCAGGGTTGCAATTCGTAATAACGACACTCAAGCCGCTGCGGCTTAGCGTATATCGCAAGCGCCTCCTCAGGGCTATGAATTGAACATCCGCTCAAGTCTTCATAGCTTAGCGCAAGCCTTTTCAGGACTATGATTTGAATAACCGCTCAAGTCTCCATGACTTAACCTTGACATCTTCTGGGTCTCAAAGGGATGTCTAGTTTAAGTCCTTACACTTGGCACATCCGTATCCCATGCATCTAAGGACAACTCCTCGAGCTTCGCTTAGTCGTACGGATACAACATGGGTCTTCGCCCTGTCGGTCCAGTCGTATACCGATCATGACACCTTCACAAAGGTTATGCAGGACTGACTTAACAACGTTCATCCACTCATATATTCAAGCATCGCTGAACCTAAGCTAATGCTTTGTTTCGATAATTAACCCCTCTCCCTGGGCTTAAGGGAGGTATCTTTGAGCACCAACGCGACGATCGGGGGGTTGATTATTCTATGTATTTTTAGATACTCCAGAGGCCTGTTGACCCCATCCCCTTATTAGGACGGTACAATCATACCGGAAGAAGTCCCTACTAAGTATTCGAATGCATTCTGCTACTGCAGTAGTTGGGTTCAATCCTTAGAATTTAAGGATCACCACCACCTCCATACCTCTGAGTGACGAAAGCCATCATGAACTCTATCAGGTTCGGGGGTAATATAAGTCACTCAAGGCTGCACCATCATCGTCTTCCTCGACGAGAAATTCTGAAGGGGTCTGCCGGTCTGACAAGCTAATTAATGCATGCCTATATGGCAGCCGTTGAGGAGTATGTACCCGACCCCATTCAGTGTGCCCCTAACACGGTCATCAACCACGGGGGTCTTTTCATTTTATTTATATGCATACTTGACTCTGCTCTCGGCACTGCGGCCATCACGAGCATCTCACCTCTTCCGGGTGGACAACATACTCTGGCTTTGCGGCCCTTACGAGTCTAGTTGTATATCAGTCTCTCGATGAGCATGCATATGACACAATCACAATAGATCGATTGCTTGGCGTATTTTTACGCAATGAGCCTACAACCTAGTCAAGGCGCAACCACTACTTTGGCGCAGTGGCCCTTACGAGCAAGTTGCCCTTACAGGTATCAGGCAGACGAGTCAATCTGACATCGTTCCAACATCGGGCATCGTTGTGTCATTTAACCGGTTTTGGCAACTCTTTTGCCAACTATTTCATCAGCACCTCCCATGCTTTAACGATAGAGATGCGACGATCCTTTCTACGTTGTAGAAAGTGTTTCATGGACTGGGTAGCACTCCGTTATATGACGGAGTATCCTGCTACGCTCTTTTCTGAGCTATTTTTAGCTTCGTCAGAAATTTTTGCAGCACTTCCTCTCTTTGATGGAGAAAGCATGTGTTTCTTTTATCCATTTCAGCGGCATCTCCCCTCTTTGGTGCAAAATCGCTACGCTTAACTCGGGAAATGGATGTACACCGTTGTGCATACTTTTCATCCATCAAGGTTGATTGAAACCTTAGGCCATAGCCAGGCCATACACAAATGACTTAGTCTTTACGTAAAGTGCAGTTTTGCCAAAAAGTGAAACCTTTTCAATAGGGGTTTCATTCGTCAAGCAGAATCTTGAACAAGGAGCAATAAGGAAATTGCATCAACGATTTAGAGTTGATCTCTATTTGAACGCTCATTTACGCGCCATATATGTAATATAAGCAGAAGCTTGTGCTTTATATGGTGGTGGTGTAAAAGAAATGCATATACTTATTTTTCAAGTCCATTGTCTTCGAGTCAGTCAGTCATATTCCCCAGAGTCTAACTTGAGCTCACCAGGAGTTCAAGTGCTCCAGTTCCAGTTCAAAACCATTTCCAAGTGTCTAGGAGTCCATTTTAGCCCATTTCAGCTCATTCAGCGAAAATTGAGCTGAATCCAGTCAGTTGAGCTAGTGTTCAAACTTCGATTTTAGTTTATATCAGTATAACTGATCTTTGTTCTAGCTCAAACCCAGCTCAAATTCGTAATTCACTTCACTCCAGTGACCATTCTGTACCATTTCTCTAAAAATGGCAGCTTTTCTTGAAAATTTAGTCGGAAAGGTCAATCGAGTCAGTGTCTTATCACTCCAGTTGAGTTCTGAAACTCTAAGACCCAGCTCAATCTAGCCCATTTCAGTTAAATTCAGCTCAGACCCTAATTTCCAGTGTCACTCTAGCTTGGTAGGGCCTGAAAACCATTTATTTAACCATTTTACAAATTTTATCAATTTTAATGCTTTTTAAACTGATACAGCTGCCAATCGGGGTCTAACATCCAAAATTCTTCATTCAGGGTCTGCATTTTGCATAGCATTTCATGTCATTTCTCAGCATTTCATAATATTTCATTATATTTTATTACATCTCATTTCATTTTTGAAGTCCAGAACTCCAGTTTTATAAATTTCAATCCAGATTGAGTTTTAAAAGTTTTTAGAAATCAATTTCAAACCCTGGGTTTCCAAAATTAACATTTTTACCCCCGGGATTCTAAATTTGGAAATATTTTCTCGAGAAAAACAATCTGGATTTCGTTCAAAATTAAATTTTCAAATTCTACACTGGATTTGCTTCGCAACGGGGTATTGAACTTCAAAATCTGAGCTAGTTTCAAAAATAGCTTGTTTCGTCTAGAAATTTTCTGAAAAGACTATTTTACCCCTCCAATCGTCAAAATGGATTTCAAAAGTGGAATTGGGACCCGCTCTGAGATGGCTCATCCATTTGCATTTGTCTTTTAATCTATATATATATATATATATATATATATATATATATATATATATAAAGGAAGAAAAGTTTATTTTATTTATTATTTAGTTTTTTTTTAGGTGGGACCCACAAGAGGGTCGACCCCCCTAGCCCCTTCTTCTTCCTCTTTCCCTCTTCTTTCTTCCTTCTTTCTTTCCTTTTCCCTTTTCCTTCCCCTTTCCTTTCTTCTCTTCCTTTTCTTTTCTTTCTTTTCTTCCCTTCCTTCTTTCCTTTCCCTCTTGCCCAGCCATTCACTTAAAGGGTTCTCTCCCTCTTTCATTGGGTCATTAAGCCCTAAGTTGATAATCTTCTTTTCCTAAGTAAAACAAGAAAAGAAAGAAAGAAGAGGAAAACGTTGGTCTCTTACGGCTGCACCCTTTCTCACGCCTCCTCTCTCTTCTCCCTAACTCCAGCTCTCTCTCTCTCCCTCTTTCTCTTCAGCCCACCTTGCTGCAACCTCCATCAGCAGCCACGCCTTGGAAGCACCACCGTCAGCCTCTTCTCCACCACCGGTTCAGCATAGTAGCGGCACTCTTGAAGCAGCAGTTGCAGCTCTTCCAACTTCACCCTTCATCACACCAGCCATTACAAGTTGCAACCTCCTCCTTCCCTCTAGCCGGCCCTTTGAAGCTTCCAGCCTATCAACAAGGTGCAGCCTCTCTCTAGTGGCTCCATCGCCATTTCCAGCAACAGCTGCAGCCACTTCTCTCTAGCCGGACTTCCAACACCTTGCAGTCATCTCCAATCGATTCCAGCAGCTGCTCCCCAACCATACCAGCACCACTCACGTCGCAACACCCTCCCAACTGTGCAAGTCACTTTTGGGTTCGTTCCAGCCATCTCCAAGTGGTTGGCGTCCAAGGTATCTTCCTCGTTCCATTTCAACCAACTCAAGGGTGGCGTTTGTTCTTAAATAAAGGGGATCAAAGTGACAAAGTTTGGGCAGTTAGCATATGGAATCTAAGTTCATGGAACATGGTGTTTTCCTCCCATTTTTAAGTGCTTTAAGGCCTACATTTTCATCCATAGACATCTTTCATTCTAAACCTATACGTGTTATGTACATGGACTAAGAGAATGAAAGATCCATCCAATCGATGGACCGGATCTTTCATCTCATAAGCCAACATCAAGATCGATTCATACCCCCATTGGGTTTTGTTTTAGTTTCATATTCTCTGAAATTTCATTAAAAACATGCATTTAGGTTAGTTTGTTAGTTATTTCATTTATTTATATATTTCAATGTCATTTAACTTAGAACTTATTAGAATTCGTTCTTATACAAAGTCCATGCATTATTTTATGTGAGTTTTTGCACCAATAAATTCTGTAAATTTTAGAGTAATTGGGTTTACATGTCTTTGTTTTTATGACAAAATTTTGATTCCATTTGGGTTTCTGAACCCTATTGGATAAACCAAGCTCCAAAATCGGATTTTCCCCTCTTGGAAAACTCCAATTCCATTTTAGCAGACTTTAGAACCCGGAATCACCCTTGTGGAAAATTTGGATCTTTCCCTTAAAATTACAGTAGATTTATGGTGAAATCTACTAATTATTTGGAAATTTTAAGATCTTTACAAGCATATTTGACCTCTGTAAAAAATTGATTTTTCCGGACCTCTGAAAAACCTTGATTTTTTCTTGTCAGGGTACAGACAGACCCTAACATGCTGTGTCCGCCTAATCTGTAGCTTGAACGCAAAAACTTTAAACACAAAAGTTGTTTCTAACCCATTTGCTTGTCATTTCTTAAAATTTGGGATTTTTTAGGATTGTCCAAGTATTTTTACCGGATTTATTTTTCTGTTTGACAGATTCCAATATCCAGAAATTCTAGAGATTCGGGTCTCTGATAACAGTGTGACCATTTCTAGACCGTAACCAGAATCCCAATTATGTAAACATATGAAAACTTCCTCTGATTGTCAGGAACATTTTTCCACAATATTAGCCATTTTCCCATCTGTCTACTATTTTTCCCACATTTTCTCCTGAAACCTGTCTATTTCCCTCAAATCCTAGAGTCGCCGGATTCCAATCCGACTTGCCGGAGCTGTACAACTCCGACCATAGGTCAAAACCAGAATGTGTAAAATGAAAAAATCCTTTACTTACTGTCCTCTGTCACCCCATAAAATGTGGGAGATTTTTATGGATTTTTGATATCCGAAATCCCATTTAGAATCTGCATTTTAGGCAAAATTTAAATTTTCTTAAGATTTTAGCTATTTTCCATATTAAGAAAATACAAAAAAATAGATTTTCGAGATCCATTCTGTTTTGAGGGTTAGTCTAGGTGCTAATGCCAAATTTGGTTCAATTCCAAGTTCATTTGCTTTATATGTTAGTTTGTCTTTAAATTCAGAAGCGAAAATGAGGCGAAAATCAAGTTAAATTTGATATTTTATGATATTTTCACCATTTTAGGGTTTTATTCATGTAAATAAGCATGTCATGTCATATTAGGGTTAATTTAAATCTCATTTTGATTTCAATTTTCTATTTTTATAAAAACTTCTTTCAGAAAACCCTGTTTTCAAGGACATAGTCTTGTTATCAGGGGTATTTTGGTCATTTTACCATAATTTCGATATTTCAATCTTCAATTCCATAAATTTTTATGCATATCATCATATTATATTTGGTTTATTTCATTTGATTTTCAAAATTCCAAATTTTATAAAAATTCTTTCAGAAAACCCTGATTTTAAGGTCATTAGGGGCATTTTGGTCATTTTGACCCGAATTTCAAATTTCCAAGCTTATTTTTGAAATTTATTCATTATTTATCATGTTTATATCAAAGGGGGTATGAATTTGGGTTTATATCTGAATAATGTATGATAATTTTCAATATTTTTGGATAAATTCAGAAAAACCTACATTTTTGTGCTAACATTGTTTTCTAGTTTTGCAGGAACATTCAAGAAGAAGACTTAGATTGTATTCTTTTATTTTTATTCAATGTAAAGATGTAATAAATTGGAATAAGAATTTACATTTCTGCTTAGAATAGGACTGCATTGCATATAGTTTAATTTCTGTAAATTCTGATATCTGATGCATCATTCATGCACATTTTTCCAAAATCACTATGGTTGACACGAATGACACGTGCACAAGCTCTTATGGAGTTTATAAACTTGGTGGGATTCGTATTTATGGCCATAGTCAGAATACGAAGAAAATCAAGATTTATGATCTTCATATTAGCCACATTCAGCCTACACTCGTAGGCTAACTTCAAAAATGCAATGCATTTCTCAAAGTTTCAAAAGGATTTCCCAATTCCTCAATGAAATTTCCTTTCAAATTCATTCATTCATTCAATTTGCATCATTTTCAAAATCATTTCCCAATTCCATTTCAGAAAAATCAGTTTTCTCAAGAATTTCTTAGTCTTTCTCAGGATTTGATTTTCTTAAAATTCTGAATTTTCAAATGAAATTTCAAAGTATTTCCCAAGTTCAAATCTAGATTTCCCAAGGTTTCCCACATTCTCAATTTCATTTTAAAATCCCAAAATCAATTTTTCCAAAGTTTCTTGAATTATTTCAGAATTTAATTTTCTCAGAATCCTCAATTCCAATCTAAAAAATTGATTTTCTCAGTGTTTCCATTTTTCTGAGAATCCATTTTCCATTTCAAAAATTCATTTTCCAATGAATTTCCTGATTTTCATAAGATTCTCAAATCCATTTCCTCAGAAAAGCAATCCAAATCTCAAAATGGATTTTCCAAAGTTCAAGTTTTCCTGAGAATCCATGTTGTCATTTAAGATTCATTTTCCAATGCTAATTTCTGTTTTCCAATGAAATTCAATGATTTTCCCAAGCATTTCTCAATCATTTTCCAAGTACATTTCAATTTTCCAAGCAAACATCATTTTTCTCAAAATGTGCATCTTTTCAAAATTTCATAGCACAAGCCTGATTCTTTGTGCATTCTAGGAAAATAGAGCATAATTTAGATAATTTAACTTAGTCAAAGTGCATAATTGATCCTTGGTTCGATTACCCTTGGTAAAAGCGCCAGGAACGGTTGAACCTCGTACCGACAGGCGGATCCCATTCCATAGAATTTTCCCGCAAATTTTCAAAACGGAGGCTAGTAATTTTCAAAACCAATTTTCAAAACTTTGGTCGAGTTTGACTCACAGAATCATTTCTCTCACTCTCGCAAGAGAGGGAAAAATTTTTGCTATGATAACACTTTCACCCACCACCATTTCCAAGTCCCTCTCTGGTATGTTCGAACCACCTCTCTCTCTCACACACAGAACTTATCGACCCTCTCTGTTATGCTTAAACCACCTCTCTCTCTCTTACACACAGAGGGTTGATTGATCCTCTCTCTCGCTCCCTCATTTTTATGACATTTTTCATTTGGTTTTCCCCATATCCCCCATATAGATGAGCAAAGAACCCAAAGAAGGCTGATCCCTTTCCCATTTCATATGACAATGCTAACATATCCATACAGAAAAGAGTGTGCAGATGGCAATCAGATGAAATTCATCTAAATGGTTCTTTTTTTTTTAAGGAAAATGCAACTCCATGGTTTGAGCCTAAAATACATGATCAATCCACAAAAAATTATTGTCTCACTGTTATCATCGCAAAATTTTTTCCCTCCCTTGCGAGAAAGAAAGGAATTTCGCGAGTCAAACTCGACCAAAGTTTTGAAAATTGTTTTGAAAATTTACTCGCCTCCGTTTTGAAAATTTGCGGGAAAATTCCGTGGAATGGGATCCGCCTGTCGGTACGAGATTCAACTGTTCCTGGCCCCTTTACCAGGGGTAATTGAACCAAGGATCAATTACGTGCTTTAACTTGACTCAAATATCTAAATTATGCTTTATTTTTCCTAGAATGCACAAAGAATCAGGCTTGTGCTATGGAATTTTGAAAAATGCAAGTTTGAGAAAATATGATGTTTGCTTTGGAAAATTGAAATGCATTTAGAAAAGGACTGGAAAATGCTTGAAAATGGAATTCCTGGGAAAATCATCGAATTTTATTGGAAATCAAAAATTTGCATTGGAAAGTGATTTCTCAGGAAAATTTGAACTTTAGAAAATTGATTTTGAAATTTGAAATTTGAAATTGCTTTTCTGAGAAAATGGATTTGAGAATTCTGAGAAAATCTAAGAAATTCATTGGAAAATGACTTTTGAAATGGAAAATGAATTCTCAAGAAAAACTGGAAAATATGAGAAAATCGATTTCTGAAAACTTGGGATTTTGAAATTTGAGAATTTGAAAACATAGGAAAATCTTGATTTGAACTTGGGAAATACTTTGAAATCTCATTTGAAAATTTAGAATTCTGGGAAAATCCAATCCTGAGAAAGACTTGAAAATTCTTGAGAAAAATGAATTTTTTTTTGAAATTTAAATTGGAAAATGAATTTGAAAATAATGCAATTTGAATGATATGAATGAATGAATATGAATTTGAAAGAGAATTTCAATTGAGGAATTGGGAAATCCTTTTAAAGTTTTGAAAAATGCAGTGCATTTTGAAGTTAGCCTAAGAGTGTAGGCTGAATGTGGCTAATATGAAGATCATAAATCTTGGTTTTCTTCGTATTCTGACTATGGCCATAAATACGAATCCCACCGAGTTTATAAACTCCATAAGAGCTTGTGCACGTGCCATTCGTGTAAACCATAGTGAATTTGAAATAATGTGCATGATCACATATTGAAATTTGCATAAATTAAACTATATGCCATGCAGCCCTATTCTAAGCAGAAAATGTAAATCTTATTCCAAATTATTACATTTGATGTTACATTGAATTGAAATAAAATAAGATAAAACTAAGTCTTCTTCTTGAATATTCCTGCAAAACTAGAAAACAATGTTAGCACAAAAATGTAGGTTTTTCTGAATTTATCAGAAAATATGGGAAATTATCGGATATTATTCAGATATAAACCCAAATTCATACCCCCTTTGATATAAACATGATAAATAATGAATAAATTTCAAAAATAAACTTGAAAATTCGAAATTGGGGTCAAAATGACCAAAATACCCCTGATGACCTTGAAATCAGGGTTTTCTAAAAGAATTTTTGTAAATTTTGGAAATTTGAAAATCAAATGAAATAAATCAAACATAATATGATGAAATATGATGATATGCATGAAATTTTTGAGAATTAGAAATTGAAATTTCGAAATTTAGGTCAAAATGACCAAAATACCCCCGATAACAAGACTATGGCCTTGAAACCAGGGTTTTCTGAAATAAATTTTGCAAAATTGAAAAATATGAAATGCAAAGGAGATTGAAATTAACCCTAATATGATTCTACATGCTTATGTACATGATAAAAACCCTAAAATGGCGAAAATATCATAAAATATCAAATTTAACCTCATTTTCGCCTGATTTTCGCTTCTGAATTTAAAGATAACTTAACACATTGAGCAAATAAACTTAAAATTAAACCAAATTTGGCATGGACACCTAAAATAATCCTAGAAACAGAATGGAGCTCGAAAATCTATTTTTTTGTGTTTTAAAATATAGAAATTCAAATAAAAACCCTAAATTTTGTGATTTTTGCCTAAAATGTTGATTCTAAAGGGGATTTAGGATATCCAATTTTCATAAAAATTTCCTAAATTTTATGGGGTGACAGAGGACAGTAAGGCAAGGATTTTTTACTTTTACACTTTCTGGTTTTGACCTATGGTCGGAGCTGTGCCACTCCGGCAAGTCGGATCAGAATCCGACGACTCTAGGATTTAGGGGAAACAGACAGGTTTCAGTAGAAAACATGGGAAAAATGAAAGACAGATGGGAAAAAGGCTGAAATTGTGGGAAAATGTCCCCTACAAACATAGGAAGATTTTATATTTTGACACCATTGGGATTCGGGTTATGGTTTGGAAAAGGTCATACTGTTATCAGAGACCTAAATCTCTGAGATTTCTGGACATTGGAATCTGTTAGACAGAAAGGGAAAATCCGGGAAAAATAATGAAACAGATTTAAAAATTCCCAAATTTTGGGAAATGACAGGAAATTATGTTATAAACAACTTTCATGTTGAAAGGTTTTGCATACTGGCTACATATTTGGAGGAATCGGTGCATTAGGATCTGTCTATATCCTGACAAAAGAAAATCGAGATTTTCCCAGGGGTCTGAGAAATCCGATTTTTTACAGAGGTCAAAACTGACTGGAAAAACCTCAAAATTTTCAGATCATTAGTAGATTCGATTATGAATCTACTGTGATTTTTGGCGAATGATTCGAATCCCCCACAAGGGTGAATTCGAAGGTTCTTGTCTGCTAAAGCATAAACTGGAATTTCTGGAGGATTCAAAACCCGAGTTTTGTTTTTATTTAATCAATAGGGTTGCAGAACTCAAATCGACTCCAATTTTTGGAAGGATATCAGAAACAAGCAAGGTATTCATAATAATTTTTTTTTTAGGATTTTATTGATAAATAAAATTGCATGAAATAAAGATACGATTGTGCATGAATTAGAAAACTACGAATATCAATACGAGTTAAAATTAACTGAACAAAACGATTATGAACCTATGAAATTAACTAAATGCAGAACCTATAAACACAAAAACCTATATGATGATGATGAGAAACAATGAAATCAAAGAGGTATGTTTGATTTTTTTTTTTTTTTTTGTTGACCATTGGTGAGAAAGGATCCGATCCATAGATCGGACAGATCCTTTTCCTCAATGTAGCCTCATGACATAATACAACCAGAAATTAACCTATGGATTTAACTAAAAAAATAGGGATAAAAGGATGCTTTACCTTGGAATCTTGGTGCACGGTTGGAGATGTTGCTGCAAGTTGCTGAGAATTGAGGAAGATTGAAGGTGATGGCTGCTTTGAAGATGGCGATGTGGCTGCACTATTGGAGGGCTGGATGGTTTGGTTGCACTTGCTGTGGCTGAAGGAGAGGAGCTTCACTTGCTGCACCGGCTGGAGCTTGAAGACTGCTTTGATATGGAGGTAGTAGCTGCAGCAAGGAGATGTGGCAGTGATGGTTGGCTGTTGTCCAAGTGAAGGAGGCTGGAGGTGTTCCTTGGTGGCTGCCAAAATAATGGATGTTGTTGTGGCTGCAGCAGCCAAGGGGAGGGAAGGAGAGAGATAGGAAGAGATAGATGATCAGCCGTAGGTTTCTCCTTTTTTTTTCCAAAAATCAAACTTAGCCCCTCATGTCCCTCCACTTAGGTCTTAATAGCTTAATGAAAAAAAGAAGCTCCCAACAGCCTACGTGAATGGGAAAGGGAAGTGCGTGAATGGCTCTCTTGGGCAGCCATAGGTTTCCTCTTTTTTTGTTTTTTGGACTTAGGGCTTAATAGTCATTTGCCCTAAGTTTTCTAGGTTTAATTTTTCTAGGAATGAGAGAGTGAAATCATTTTTTAAGTGAATGGTTGGCAGTCATACGGCTGTGGAGGGAAATGGCAAGGGAGTAAGGAAGAAAGGGGAAAGAAAGAAAGAAGAGGAAGAAGAAAAAGAAGAAAAAGAAAGAAAAGGGAAAAAGAAAGGAAAGAAAGAAAAGGAGGGAAAAAGGAAAAGGGAAAGAAAAAAATGAGAAAAAAATGGAAAGTGGGGCTGGAGGTTTGGGTGACCACCTTGTGGGTCCCACCTCTCTAAAATGAAATAAATAAATAAAAATCAATAAAAACAAAAACAAAAACAAACAAATAAAAAGAATCTTTTTTTTTTATTTTTTTTTAATAGAATAGAAATGTAAATGAATGGGCCATCTTAGAGCGGGTCCAAATTTCAATTTTGAAATTCATTTTGACGATTAGAGGGGTAAAATAGTCTTTTCAAAATTTTTTCAGACGAAACGAGCTATTTTTGGCAGTTTTTAAAACGAGCTCGGATTTTGAAGTTCAATACCTCATTACGAAGCAAATCCAATGTAGAATTTAAAATTTTAATTTTGAAAGAAATCCAGATTGTTTTTCTCGAGAAAATATTCCAAACGAAATGAGCTATTTTTGGCAGTTTTTGAAATGAGCTTGAATTTTGAAGTTTAATAGCTCGTTGCAAAGCAAATCCAGTATAGAATTTGAAAATTTAACTTTGAAAGAAATCCATATTGTTTTTCTCGAGAAAATATTTCCAAATTTAGAATCTTGGGGGTAAAAATGTCAATTTTGAAAACCCAGGGTTTGAAATTGATTTCTGAAAACTTTTAAAACTCAATCTGGATTGAAATTTATAAAACTGGAGTTCTGGACTTCGAAAATGAAATGAAATGTGATGAAATGTTATGAAATGCTGAGAAATGATATGAAATGATGAGAAATGACATGAAATGCTAAGCGAAATGCTAACCTTGAATAAAGAATTTTGGATGTCAGACCTCGATTAACACTTGTATCAGTTTTAAAAAAACATTAAAATTGATAAAATTTGCAAAATAGCTCAAGAAATGGTTTTCGGGACTCTACTGGGTCAGAGTGACACTAAAAATTGGGGTTCGAGCTGGATTGAACTGAGATGAGCTAGATTGAGCTGGGTTTTAGAGTTTCAGAACTCAAATGAACTGACCAGGCACTGACTCAACTAACCTTTCCGACTGAATTTTCAAGAAAAGCTGTCATTTTTAGAGAAATGGTACGGAATGGTCACTGGAGTGAAGTGAATTACGAACTTGAGCTGACTTTGAGCTAAAAAAAGGTCAATAATACTGACATGAACTAAAATTAAAGCTCGAACACTAGCTCAATTGATTGAACTCAGCTCAATTTCAGCTGAAAGAGCTGAAATGGACTCAAATGGGCTCTTGGACATTTGGAAATGGTTTTGAACTGAAACTGGAGCACTCAAACTCGTGGTGAGCTCAAGTTAGACTCTGAGGAGTATGACTGACTATGAATGACTGACTCGGAGACAATTGACTTGGATTTGAGTGAGAAATGAGCTCATTCCCGAAGAAATGATCCCATTTTGGCAGGAATGGTCAGAAATGAAAATGGTCTTCTCACTGTGAGCTCAGATGAGCTTGGAATGATTGATATTCTAAATGTTCTTAACTGACCAATGAGCTTCGTTGACTCCAACTGACTGGGGTCCGGGATGACCTAGGGGTAAAATGGTAATTTTCCTAATGAAAATGGGTAAAGTGGAGATTTTTTGAAACTGACTCGGGGTTTGACTCCTACACTGACCTAACAGGGTTGACACTGTACGAGGAAGGTTGTTTGAGAATGGATGAGGAAAATTTGGGGTGTTTACACTCACTAATTTCCACTACCAATATTTAACAAGAAGCCTTACTTTTAGTCGTTAAGACACCTATATATATATATATATATATATCACTAGAATATGAGAGCTAATGTGTAAACTGCGATTTTTATGGATTTTTTTGTTCTTTTCTCTTGAATCTAACTGTACAGATGTGATATGCATGCTTGGTTTTTATAAGAACCTGCTCTTGAATTGTCCGATTTTGATGCATAAACGATATTTTTTTAAGGCTAAAATCAATGGTTCATAATCTTCATATATATTCAAGCATTCAAAAATCATATTTTTTCAGCAAAAATACACAATCCAATGATTGATTCCTAGCAAATTCACCATGCCAAGCACATCCACATGGTTGAATTTGCAAAAAAGTGTTGGAAATGCGTTATTTCTAGTTCGCATATATCAGTGACTCATATATATATAGTCACTAGAATATGAGAACTAACGTGTGAACTGCGATTTTCATGATTTTTTTGTTCTTTTCTCTTGAATCTATCCGTGCAGATGTGATCTACATGCTTGGTTTGGTTTTATAAGAATCCACTCTTGAATAATCTTATTTTGATGCATAAACTAGATTTTTTTAAGGTTTTAAAATCAATAGTTCATAATCTTCATAAATATTCATGCATTCAAACATCACATTTTTTCATCAAAATACACGATCCAACAGGTGATTCCTAGCAATTTCACCATGCCAAGTAAATCTACATGGTTGGATTATGTGTGTGTGTGTGTGTGTGTGTGTGTGCTCGCACTAAGGTGCTCGAGGAGCAGCTACTCCCACCTTCTAGAAATCAAAGGTATACGAAACATCTTCCCAATCAGACCCCATAGATACGTTCAATATAGTTTGTTTGATAGGAATCATGTTTTGGAGCATGTTTTTTTTAGATAAAAATAGGATTTCTAAGTCATGAATATTTGGTATATTGTGAGCCATTAGTTTTTGAAGATCTTAAAAAACCTACGTGTATATCGTAATCACATGATTCAAAACTTGTTTTCTACTAAAAAATGCATGTAGATCATATCTATAAAGTCTGTCCAACAAAGAAAACTCAAGAATTATGAAAATTTCTAGCTTCTAATAGGTGGGTGTAGGTGCTCCCCTATTACTAAGAGTGCCAATAGGTCAGGTTTGGTTCAGACTCAGGTGGGACCAAACCTAGATTTGTTTTGAGATATTGGTATCGGGTTTGAACCTGGGTCCAATCAGACCTACCATAAGAGAAACCATACCTAAGCCCTTAAGGATTACATGAATCAGACCCAGACCATGCCTAGTAAAATAATAATTTTTATTTTTTTACGTTGAAAAATTGTGGATCTTAGTTGGAACTTGGGTTGAGCTCAGCAGCTTTTTCATGTTTAGCGACACTTCAAAAGTACACTAAAAGCCATTTTATTACACATGCATTTGTTATCGTCGAAAATTTTTTTCCCTTCCCTGCGAGAGAGAGGGGAAAGATCCCGCGAGTCAAACTTGACCAAAGTCTGAAAATGATTTTGAAAATACTCGCCTTCGTTTTTAAAATAGCAGGAAAATTCGTAGGATGGGGCTTGCCTGTCGGTATGCGGTTCGATCGTTCCTGGTGCCTTTACCAGGGGTAATCGAACCAAGGATCAAAGAGTGCTTAGCTTAACTTAATTATCAAAGTTGATGTCCTGTCCTAGATGCACAGAGAATTCATGCATGTGATATGAAGATTTATAAAAATGCATATTGGGAAATATAATGTATGCTTTTGAAAATATTCTGGAGAATGAAAGAGAAATATTTCAGAGAAAAGGGGAATCAATTTCTCAGAGAGACCCTAGTAATTTTGATGATCTTGAGAAAACTTTGAAGACTTAAGGAAAATCGACTTCCCTAATTTTGGATAATGCACTTTAGAAAGTCACGTGTGAATTCAGAAAGTGAGTGAAAATCCTTGGAAAATAGAAGAAGTTTTGAGAAACCCTAACTATGGGAAAATGAACAACTTTAAGGAAAAGCACCTCTTGAGAATCCAACTTTGAAAATCGATTTTGATTTTAGAAAATCGTTGGAAATTCATGGGAAATCCTTTTAACAAGGGAAAATCTAATCTTTGGGAAAATTGAAGTTCTGAGAATACTAGCTTTAAGAATTTGAAAATCGATTTTGGGATTTTGAAAATTCACTGAAAATCTATTTTTTTGAGAATCAAATCTTTGAGAAAATTGAAATTTTATGGAATTCCAGGGTATCTTTTGAGAAATTGATTTTCTTTGAAAAGGATTTTGTATTTTATCAAAAGAGATCCATGTAATTCCATGATGCAGGCTAGCTTAAATGAATGAGTGCAACTTTCTGAAGATAGTTTATGAGAAAATTGTTTGAAACATGCATCTTAGAATTGAATTAAGGTAAATTCATTATATACTTCCGACTATGGCCGCAAATATACTTGGAATTTAACCTATTTAATTCTAAAACATTTTGCAGGATATGAAACATGTTATGACTTTTGAAAATAGCCTAATAGTGTATGCTCAATGTGGCTAGTACGAAGATGATGAATCTAGGTCTCATCTATATTCTGACTATGGCCATAAATACATGCTCCACTGAGTTTATCAACTCCCTAAGAGCTGGTGCATGTGCCATTCGTGTTCATCCATAGTGGTTTTTAAAGAAGATGCATGAATCATATATCAGGATATTACAGAAAGTAAACTATATGCTATGCACCCTATTCTAAGCGTAAAAGTAACTCTTATTCCAATATTCATTTTACATTTACATCACCGAAATAAAAGAAATAAAGACAAGAAATTCAACTCCTTTTTTCGAATATCTCTGCAAAACTAGAAATTGCATTAGTCTAGATATGTAGGTTTTTCTAGATTTTTCTGATAATATCCAGAAATTATCAGACTTATCTGGGTATAAACCCAATATGATGCCTCCTTGATATGAATATGATTTGAAATCATGAAAGTCTAAGGGAATAGGATAATAAAGATTTTGAAATTCAGAATTATGGTAAAAATAACCAAAATACCCCTAATGACGAGGTTATGCCTTTGAAATTAGGGGTTTTGAAGGGATTTTGATAAAATGTGGGAGTTTTGAAACTCAAATGATGATGAAATTGAAGATGGAATATGATGGTATGCTGCTAAACATGATAAAACCTTAAAATCAGAAGAATCTTTGAAAATTCAGCCAAAATATCGAATTTTTCATGTCTTTCACGCGAATCAGGGTTTCACGGGCACCCTGTTTTGATGATACGATTAAATCGTATATCGAACGACTTCAAAATCATGCCAAATTCGACATAGGACATCCTATTACCCTTAGGAACAAAATAGAATAGAAAAAAAATATGTTGTGGTGCTATCTAAATGCAAAAATTTGAATAAAGACCTAAAACATGTAAATTTTGCCTGTGGGTGCAAACCAAACGCGGTTTTCAACCCAATAGCAGAATAGTTCACCATGGAAATTTTTCATATTTTTCAGGTTACCGACAGACATAAAAATAAGCAATTTTGGCTTTTACAGCCCCAAGATTTGATCTACGGTGACTTCGGTAGCACTAATCCAATTCTGATATACATGAATTTAACAGGATTTTCTACAAAAATAGATAAAAAATAATAATATGCCACCAAAATTTCCAAAAATTTAAGAGGATACTGCTGATGCACAGATAAACAACTTTCATTTTTATATATTTGGCATTTGACCCACTGACAGAGAAATCTAAATACGATAATAGATGCATGAATTAGAAAAACAGGAACGAATATCGAAACTATAGATTTGCTCTAAAATTACTGGAAAGATGTCAAATCTATTCTAAAAATTATAAAAATTCAAACTCAAAGAGTAGACACCCCCCCGAACATGAACTTTCTATTTTACAGCCCCTGCTTTAGAGCTACAACCAGGGACTCGTATCAGGCCCTAACACGTTGCCCCTGCTTCCGGATTTTTGACAGACAGTAAATTATTTAAAAAAATATGATAAAATCAGGTTAAATACTAGACTGAATCCTCAGATTTCTGCATTTTTCGGATCAGTAATCGGATCTCCCTTGAGGGAGATCTCGAATTTACAATCCGGGTCTGGATATCTCCAGCGTTTTTGTGACCTTAAAACCTGGTTCGATATTTCGAACTTTGGATAAAGCAAACGATTTCAAATGATTCCAAACTTTTTGCAGGATATCAGGAAAAACCATACGCATATTATATGATTTTTAAGGATTTCATGAAGAAAATATGAACATGAAATAATGAGTAGACTGCGTATAAATCAGAATATCACAGGAGTTAAAACGACAATTAACAAAATGATAAGACATGCATGATATGCTAAACTGAATTACGAGAATACAAATAAGATGCATCTAACATGAAAATCAGAATGATGATGATGATATGATGCAGATGAGTCAAGGAGACATTTAATTTTATTTGATATCCACCATTGCGAAAGGGGGTTTGGTCCATTGGTTTGGACGAATCACCCTTTTACTTGGTTCTTGGAATAGAAACTCACATGGTGAGTTCGTACCATTCATGAATCCGTTTTCATCTAGATTTTCATTCGTATTCACATTCATTGTTCTTAATAGATCCGCATTTCATTATGAAATAGGAAACTATCAAGGTGAATAGTATTTACCTTGGTATTGGCGACGATGATGGAGATCGATCCTGGAATACTCAGCTATCACTGTAAGACCCACAATTTTTGAGACAATTTTTGAATAAAATTCATGAGGCATTTACCTGTAAAAATAGCATTTATACTCAAAATGCAAATCAAACTGATTCCTGCGACCCAGTTATACTTAAGATATTCGTCGCTTTGCGAATATATACTCAAACACTATGAAAGTCATAACTTCCTACCTGGACGAAATCAAGAGATTTCCATAAGCCAACTTTCTTAGTTACGTCAATACAAAGGGAATGACGTACTCAGAATTTTTCGAAAAAAAATCACCGAAAACCCGAAAATTTTGTGGGACCCACGGAAATGTTGGTGGGATCCACATAAATATTCTTCAAAAAATATCTGGTGGGCCCACAAAATATCCCATAAAAATATCTAGTGGGACCCATAAGATATTCCATGAAATATTCCATCTCGATAAGATCAAGGAGTCATCCGGATAAGATCAACTTGGATTTCTGAAAAAGGTAGGGGCATTGAAGTTAAAGAGCTTGCTTAGGGGCTAAGCAAGCTTGACTATAAAAGGAGGTGAACCCCCTTTGAAAAAATTGCCAACCCCCTCTCTCCCCTAAACCTCTTCCAGTGAGCCCACTTGGTCTGAGCCTGCCTGACCTGGTCCTAGCTCACTTGATCTGGTCCAAACCCAGTTGACTTGACTTGAACCTAGTTGGGTTCGAAGTTAAAGTCAAAGTCCTTTTTGGTCTAGATTCTGGTTTGGTTTTCTGAACCCAGACTTAGCCTGCTTGGGCTAAAACTGAACCTGTTGAACCCAGTTGACTTGGACCGAACCCAGTTTGGTTCAAACCACTTAGGTTGAGCAGCTTGACCAGCATTACCTCTTTCTCAACTAGGTCGACCTCATCTGACCTAGTCTGACCTCTTGACTGAAGGATCAAACCTCGTTCGAAGCGTTGGAGCGTTCAAGAGTCGTTTCTTCCACAATTTGAAGTAAGTTTGCTTCGTTGATCCATCTCTCTCAAGTACTTATTTGTTTGTATATAGCATATACTTTTTGAAGTAGTATTTGATCCTAGTTCTTAGTTAAACCCTCTAGGACACTTCGATGTTCATGTGCTTGCCTTGTAACTATCGTTAAATATATATGCTCAAATGCATAGTATATGCATTCTTAAAAATGGTATCTTGCCCTAGTTTCTGGTTGAGCTCTTTAGGACACTTTGGTGTTCACTCGCTCACCTTATAACTACCGTTGGATACAGATCTTGGTGTATATCATCTGAAAATGGGCCATTGCATCTTATATCGCCAAGGCTGTGTAATTTACCTTTGTCGTCGCGTCGTATGATGCCAAGGCTTCCTGCTTTATGCAATTTCCAATTATGCACTTTCGATTATGCATTTACTTATGCCATCGAGTTGAATGACGCCAAGGCTCCTGCTTTCTACAAATATATATGAAGAATATGTCGTTCGGTTAAATACCCCAAACAATAGTATATGCATTTTCTTTACGCTGCCGCCATATAAAGTACAGACTTCTGCTTATATTACATATATGGCACGTAAATAAGCGTTCAAATGGAGATCAACTCTAAATCATCAATGTGATTCTCTTACCGATCGTCATTCAAGATTCTGCTTGATGAATGAAGCCCCTATTGGAAAGGCTTCGCTTTTTGGCAAAATTGTTTTTTACGTAAAGACTAAGTCATTTGCGTATGACCTGGCTATGACCCAGGGTTCCCAACAACCTTGATAGATGCAAGGTATGTACAATGGTGCACATCCATTTCTCGAGTTGAACGTAGAGATTTCCCGCCAAAGAGAGGAGATGTCGCTGAAATGGATAAAAGAAACACACGCTTTCTCCATTAAAGAGAGGAAGTGCTGCAGAAATTTTTGAAGAAGTTAAAAGTAGCTCAGAAAGAACGTAGCAGGATACTCTGTCATATAGCGGAGTGCTACCCAGTTCATAAAATACTTTCTACAACGTAGAAAGGATCGTCACACCACTGCCGATAGAGCAAGGGAGGTGCTGACGAAATGGTTGGTAGAAGAGCTGCCGGAACCGATTGAACAACATAATGATGTCTGTTGTTGGAACGATGCCAGAATGACTCATATCTCAAATGCCTGTAAAGGCACCTTACTCGTAAGGGCCGCTGAGCCATAGTAGAGGTTGCGCCTTGACAAGGTTTGGACTCGTTGCGTAAAAATACGCCGAGCAGCCGATCTATTGAGATCGAGTCATATGCATGCTCATTAAGAACGGTTATACAACCAGACTCGTAAGGGTCGCAAAGCCAAAGTGTGTTGTTTTCACCCAGAAGAGGTGAGATGCTCGTGACGGCCGCAGTGCCGAGAGCAGAGTTAAGCATGCATATGAATAAGACTTAAGGTCGCACATACCCCACGATTGATGATCGTGTTAGGAGTATCCCCCTCGGTTGATGACCGTGCTTGGGGCATACTGAATGGGGTCGGGTACATACTCCTGTAGCGCTGAGACACGAGCTGCCTAAATGACATGTAATATCTATCCAAGTAATCGTAAGACTGACAGACCCCTTCAGAAATTATGCTCACTGTGGAATGATAGTGATGGGCAACCTTGAGTGACATGTATTAAACTTTGGACCTGATAGAGTCCACGATGGCCTTAGTCACTGATGGGTTTTGGGGTCGTGGTTATCCTTAAGATCTAAGGATTGAACCCAACTACTGCAAGTAGAGGATGCATCCAAATATGGGCCTAGTAGGGTTCTCCCGGTTGAAACACAACGCCCTACTATGGATAGGGTCTACAGGCCTCTGGGGTATCTAAAGTACATGGAATAATCAACCTCCAGAACGTCGAGTTGATGTCCGAACAATTGCTTATCCTGCGTACCAAGGGTGGAAGAGGTTAAATATCGAAACAATGCATTAGCTCTAGGTTCAGCGATGCTTGAATGGATGTTGTTGAGTCAGTCCTGCATAACCTTTGTGAAGGTGTCATGATCGGTATATGACTGGACTGACTGAGCAAAGACCCGTGTTGTATCCGCACGACTAAGCGAAGCTTGAGGAGCTGTCCATAGATGCGTGAGATATGGATGTGTCAAGTATGAAGACTTGAGTTAGACATCCCTTTGAGACCTAAAAGAGGTCAAGGCTAAGTCGTGGAGACTTGAGAGGTTATTCAAATCACAGCCCTGAAGAGGCTTGCGCTAAGTCATGAAGACTTGAGCGGTTGTTCAACTCATAGCCCTGAGGAGGCTCTTGCAATATACGCTAAGTCGTGGAGGCTTGAGCATCGTCATTGCGAACAACAACCTTGAGTGGTCAACACATTTACTTGAGTTGAATGTATATGTGATTGTTTGTTTACCAGACCATCAGTGGTTCTGACCCCGTTTTATGGGGATTTCAGATATTGAACCTTCGTTGCGATATGCGAAGCAAGGCGACATCGAGTACCAGGGTTTCTCTAGACAGAGTTGTACTGCTTCCTTTTATTGAACCTTTACTGTTTTTCCAAGCAGTGATGTTGTAATAAACATGTGGGTTTCGATAAAATGGAACACTTTGGTGGTCAATGAGTTGCTTGGCCACATACTTGTAATGTGCCCTGAGTTTTCTAAAACTGACGACTCATTATCATCTGATTCCGCTACTAAAAGCTTTTATAAGTTCCGCTACAAAAAAAAAAAGAAATTCATGAAAATTTTAACTTAGCTTTGTTTTGGAAATCCGGGGCGTTATAGAATTGGTATCAGAGCATGTGTCTGAGAAACCTGGTTCAAGATCCATCGTGTTTGCGATATCGCACTGTAAGTATAAATTTTATATTTTTTTCTGATCTGGGTGCATCTTTATATAGATAGCAACTCACGATTCACACAGATACTGCTATCGTTGCGGAATCATGCACGATGAGTGGGTATGCCCGTATGAAGTCCAAGGCTGACAATATTGTGGCAAAGATAGACATTCCGCCAACGAATGCCAAAGGAAATATACCGCCAATATGGGTCGGCGGGGATCGCTTGGTCTCAGGGACGAGACCTCGCATATTAGTGGATCACATCATACCAGTGTTGGGAGTAGCCACACCCCATCGACTTCAGATGAACTACCACATCTGGTGGAATTCGACTTGAACTTTAGTGAGGGATGCAACTTCTATAACCCCATTATGATTTCAGATTTTTTGAGTCATAGTGCTATTATATGGAGGAATGGAGCGGCTTCACAAGCGCCAAGGCTGAATAGTCAGGAAGTGGGATACAACTATTATTATCTCGGACTCCCCGAGTCATAACAATACATAGTGGAAAAGTGGACCGGCATCACTGATCTATCCACAGGATTCGCTTGAGAGTGCGGAAGTGCCGCCCAAGCCAACTCTAGTTGTGCTTAAGCCAAGGCAATGTGGCAGCCGACGATATTTTGGGTTGTTTTCATCAAAAAAGAAGTCCAGTTCTTAAGAAACTGGTTGTGCTTTGGAGTCAATAGACTCATGTACATAGTTTCTCACCGCCAATGACTGCTAGTGTGGCATGACGCTTGTACATAATGGTGATACTTGTGTGATGAATGTATATAAGTAAATAAAGTTTTACTTCGCTATATACATCGAAAAGCTAAAACACGTGCTTGTGTGTGAATAGATAAATGGATCCTACGATGAGGAGAACCATGCTGAGCAAGGAATCTCATACCCAAAGATTCCTGCTAGAGACGCTCAACAACCTGGTAACAACCATCTGTGAGACAAGGTCAGAACCAGTAATACCTCGCAACGAGAATCTCGGAGGAGTAACTTATGAGAAGTTTCTCAAACTTGACCCACCACTTTTCGTTGGCAGAGCCGATCCAGAGCTTGCAAAAAGTTGGATCGAGGAGACAGAACGTGCCTTCCTGGTATTGGGAGTATCAGAAGAGAAAAAGACAAACTTTGACACATATACACTGAAGGACAATGCAAGAAAGTGGTGGGATACCACTAAGTTGATTCAGTTCTCACAACTCGAAGTCGTTCTTTAGGAGGACTTTCATGGATAACTACTTCCTGTTGCACTCCAGAAACAAAAAGAAGATAGAGTTTCTGGGATTGGAATAGGGTGGTATGAATCTTATTGACTATACCACCAAATTTCAAAACCTTGAGCGATATTGCTCTTGGTTGTTCGAGACAGACCAGAAAAGGGCCGACAAGTATGTAAATGGTCTGCGAGAAGGGCTGCGATCTCGTGTGATAACAAGCATGCCCTCGACTTTTCAAGCTGCAGTGGCAGCAACTTCGAGAATCCAAGAGGATTGGGTGCGATCTAAAGTGATCATAGCAAAAAAGCTCATAGTTAATGGTGAGAACCGTAAGAGAACGTTCCTAAGTGGCCAGGGTTCATGACAACTCTTTCAAAAGAAGAAGTTTCAAGGTGTGAACAATACTCAACAAGTTATGAGTCCAAGACAGAACACGACTCCGAATGGTCAGCAGTCCAACTTCAGCTGCCCGAAGTGTCGTGTGAACCACCCTAGGAGGCCATGTCCTCGTGACATTGGTGGTTGCCTTTATTGTGAAAAGATTGACCACTTTATAAGGGATTGCACCAAGAAGGCTGCAGATGAACAAAGAAGTAGTGCCGGATCTGCCGGACCCTCTCGACAAGCACCACAATGTTCACAATTTCAATGACCACCACCTAGAGTAGAACAAAGGCATGCTGCAGGTCGTGTATATGTTGTAACGACTGAACAAGTCGAAAATGGTGACTTGATTGAAGGCACCATACCTGTTAATGGACATGCAACTTACGTCTTGTTTGATTATGGTGCTACTCATACCTTTATCTCTGATGATTTTACCGAACAACTCCATGCTTCAGTGCAACCGGTTGATAAAATAATTAAAATATATAACTCGTTGGGTTCACACACCAAATATATCCGGTGTGTGAAAAATTTGGATATTGAGATAGTAGGGCAACACTTGCCTACTGATGACATCCTAATCGATATGGTGCAGTATGATGTCATTCTGGGAATGAATTGGTTGGCCTAGAACAATGCTAGGATTTTGTGCCGCGAGGGCAGGGTAATTCTATCTCGACCGGGATTGCCTAAGGTGGAATACTGGTTATCCAAACCTGTCCCATAGAAATGACTCATATCAGCACTTAAGGTACAAAAATACCTTAGGAAGGGTTGTGTGGCATTCCTATTGAGTCTCTCAATGGAAAAATTCACTGACCAGTCCCTTGAGAGTTTAGAAGTGGTGCGGGAGTTTCCCGATGTGTTTCTTGAGAATATGACAGGACTTCCGCCACTTCGTGAGGTTGAAATTGGAATTCAATCCTTACTATTATCATCGCAAAATTGTTCCCCTCCCTTGCGAGAGATAAACGAATTTCGCGAGTCAAACTCGACCAAAGTTTTGAAAATGATTTTTGAAAATTTACTCGCCTCCGTTTTGAAAATTTGCGGGAAAATTCCGTAGAATGGGATCCGCCTGTCGGTACGAGGTTCAACCGTTCCTGGCGCCTTTACCAGGGGTAATTAAACCAAGGACCAATTATGTGCTTTAACTCAACTCAAATATCTAAATTATGCTCTATTTTTCCTAGAATGCACAAAGAATGAGGCTTGTGCTATGGAATTTTTAAAAAATGCAAGTTTGAGAAAATATGATGTTTGCTTTGGAAAATTGAAATACATTTGGAAAATGATTGGAAAAGTGCTTGAAATTGGAGTTTTTGGGAAAATCATTGAATTTCATGGGAAATCAGAAATTTGCATTGAAAAGTGATTTCTCAGGAAAACTTGAAAATCTGAGAAAATTGGTTTTGAGATTGGAAACTTGGAATTGCTTTTATGAGAAAATGGATTTGAGAATCTTGAGAAAATCTAAGAAATTTATTGGAAAATGACTTTTGAAATGGAAAATGAATTCTCAAGAAAACTGGAAAATATGAGAAAATGAATTTCTGAAAACTTGGGATTTTGAAATTTGAGAATTCGAAAACATAGAAAAATCTTGATTTGAACTTGGGAAATGCTTTGAAATGTCATTTGAAAACTTAGGATTTTGAGAAAATCAGATCTTGACAAAGACTTGGAAATTCTTGAGAAAATTGAATTTTCTGAAATTGAAATTGGAAAATGAGTTTGAAAATAATGCAATTTGAATGATATGAATGAATGAGTATGAATTTGAAAAGGGAATTTCATTGAGAAATTGGGAAATCCTTTTGAAACTTTGAAAAATGCAGTGCATTTTTGAAGTTAGCCTAAGAGTGTAGGCTGAATGTGGCTGATATAAAGATCATAAATCTTGGTTTTCTTCGTATTCTGACTATGGCCATAAATACGAATCCCACCGAGTTTATAAACTCCATAAAAGCTTGTGCACGTGCCATTCGTGTAAACCATAGTGGATTTGAAATAAATGCACATGAATCATACATCAAATATTGAAATTTGCATAAATTAAACTATATGCAATACAACCCTATTCTAAGCAGAAAATGTAACTCTTATTCCAAATATTACATTGATTTTTACATTGAATTGAAATAAAATAAATAAAATGGCTAAGTCTTCTTCTTGAATATTCCTGCAAAACTGGAAAATAAAATTAGCACAAAAATGTAGGTTTTTCTGAATTTATCCGAAAATATGGAAAATTATCGGATATTATTCAGATATAAACCCAGAATCATACCCCCTTTGATATAAACATGATAAATAATGAATAAATTTCGAAAATAAACTTGAAAATTCGAAATTGGGGTCAAAATGACCAAAATGCCCCTGATAACCTTGAAATCAGGGTTTTCTGAAAGAATTTTTGTAGATTTTGGAATTTTGAAAATTAAATAAAATAAATCAAACATAATATGATAAAATATGATGATATGCATGAAATTTTGGAGAATTATAAATTGAAATTTCGAAATTTAGGTCAAAATGACCAAAATACCCCTGATAACAAGACTATGGCCTTAAAACCAGGGTTTTCTGAAATAAATTTTGCAAAATTGAAAAATATGAAATGCAAATGACATTGAAATTAACCCTAATATGATTCTACATGCTCATGTACATGATAAAAACCCTAAAATGGCGAAAATATCATAAAATATCAAATTTAACTTGATTTTCGCATGATTTTCGCTTCTGAATTTAAAGATAAACTAACACATGGAGAAAATGAACTTGGAATTAAACCAAATTTGGCATGGACACCTAAAATAACCCTAGAAACATAATGGAGCTCGAAAATCTATTTTTTTGTATTTTTAAATATGGAAATTCAAATAAAAACCCTAAATTTTGTGATTTTTGCCTAAAATGTTGATTCTAAAGGAAATTTAGGATATCAAACTTCCATAAAAATTTCCCAAATTTTATGGGGTGATAGAGGACAGTAAGGCAATGATTTTTGACTTTTACACTTTCTGGTTTTGACCTATGGTCGGAGCTGTGCCACTCCGGCAAGTCGGATCGGAATCCGGCGACTCTAGGATTTAGGGGAAACAGACAGGTTTCGGTAGAAAATGTGGGAAAAATGGAAGAAAGATGGGAAAATGGCTGAAATTGTGGGAAAATGTCCCTGACAAACATAGAAAGATTTTATCTTTTGACACCATTGGGATTTGGGTTATGGTTTGGAAAAGGCCATACTGTTCTCAGAGACCTAAATCTCTGAGATTTCTGGATATTGGAATCTGTAACACAGAAATAGAAAATCCGGTAAAAATAATGAAACAAATTAAAAAATTTCCAAATTTTGGGAAATGACAGGAAATTATGTTAGGAACAACTTTTATGTTGAAAGTTTTTGCATACGGGCTACGAATTGGGAGGACTTGATGCATTAAGGTCTGTCTATACCCTGACAAAAGAAAATTGAGATTTTCCCAGGGGTCTGGGAAATCCGATTTTTACAGAGAGTAAAACAAACTGGAAAAACTTCAAAATTTCCAGATCATCAGTAGATTTGATTACAAATTCACTGTGATTTTTTTAGGATGATCCGAATCTCCCACAATGGTGGTGCCGGAGGTTCTTGTCTGCTAAAGCAGAAATTAGAAGTTCTGTAAATGGGAAATCCCAGTTTGGGACTTGATTTGTTTGAGAGGGTTCCGAAACCCAAATTAAACCAAATTTTTGGCAGGAAAACAATAATAAACATGTGAAACCATCATAAAATTTCTAGGATTTTTGAAAGAAAATTCATGCATGAAATATTGAATGAACTATGCGTATGAGTCTAAAACCTATGAACTAAGTATCAACTATTAATAGAATTAAACTAAACAACTATTAAACTAAGAAATAAAACTAAATGCAACATTAAATGTGAAAAAAAGAAACATCAACTCTACATGATGATGGTAAAACATAAAAATAAAAATAAAAAAATAAAAAAAATAAATATTAGGGAGGCATGAAGCACTTCATTGATTTTGGCTATTTGAAAGGGGAGACTTAACCCATCGAATTGGATTAATCACCTCGTTCATATAGCCTACACATATGAAACAAAAACATATGCTATTTTCTATGATTTAAACTTAGAAAAGTATGATCTCAAATCTGAGTTTTGAATGAACTTTATGCTAAATCCCTCATCTCAATAGGCAATGATCAAACCTACTCATCATGCATTGATAAAAATTATGTAGAGTGTAAGCAAAAAAATAGGTTGTTACCTTGGATCGGTTGAAGCAAAGGCTAGAGGGAGTTTCCTTGGTGTTTGCTGGGATTGACCGAAGGGGAAAGAGCCTGGTAAGGTCTGTATACACCGGGAGCAATGATAGTTGCAATGGAAGGCCGTCTGAAGGAAGGTATCAAAGTGGGTGTTAATGAGCTGCTGCCAGCCGTCACCTTGGAGATTGTTGGGCTGGACCTTGCCGTGGCTGTCTTGGCTAAAGTAGCGGTGGCTACATGAATGCTCTTGTGTAAATGACTTAGGGCTTGATAAAAATCAAGTCCTAAGTTTTTAATCATCAAATCAGCTTAATGAGAGAGGGCTAATGGCTGAGCGTGAATCCTCTTGGAGAATGGAAGGAAGATGGGTGTTAAGGTAGCTGGGCCAAGGTGGTGTTTGATGATGGAGCTGCAGGATCAATGGGCTGAAGGAGGCTGCCTTGACGTTAGTAGATGTTGAAGCTTGCTGGAGGTGGAGCTTGGTGGTGGCATCAATGGCTGGAAGTTGCAGCCAAAAGGAGAGTTGTTGTGGCTACAAGCTGGTGGCTGCTGTGGATCCCTGGTGGAGCTGGCTGAGCTGGAGGTGAAGACGTTGATGGTGCTTCAAAGTGGAGGCCGGCTGTTGGCTGGAGAAAGGAGCTCTGGACGTGGCTTCAATGGCTGGGAGTTGCAGCCAAGGATAGCTTGGGGTCTTGCTGCAGCAAATGAAGGCTGCAGATGCTGTGATCGATGGTTGTAATGGTGCTGTGCGTGGAGGCTTCCAGTTGGTGCTGCTGAGGGCTGCAAGGGTGTTGTTTCAATGGCTGGAAGCTGCAGCCAAGGGGTGAGAAAGAGAGAGTTCAAGGGAGAGAGAGAGAGAGAGAGAGAGAGGTGCGTTAAGGGAAAAATGGGCCAGCCGTTCTCTTTTTTTTTTTCTTATGACAACTTAGGTTTTGATAAAAATCAAAACCTAAGTTTCTAATATTGTCTCATGAAACAGCCTATGTGAATTGGCGGTAGCCATTTGGGTTTTGAAAAAGATGGAAAGGAGGTAAAGAAGAAAGGGGAAAGAAGGAAGGGAAGGAAAAGGAAAGAAGAGGGGAGAAAGAAAAGGAAAGAAAGGGAGGAAAAGGAGAGGGAAAGAGGAAGAGAAGGGGCTGGATAGGGTATACGTGAGTGGCTGGGAGAGGAAAGAAAGGAGGAAAGAAAGAAAGAAAAAGAAAGAAGAAAGAAAGAAAAGAAAGAAAAGAAAGAAAAAAGGAAAGTAAAAAAATAAAAATAAAAAGAAAAATAAAAAGAAAATGGAGGAAGAAAGAAAGGAAATGGGCTGGATTGAGGGCTAGGGTGGTCAACCCCCTTGTGGGTCCCACCTTAGGAAAATAAAATAATAAAAAAAATAAACAAATAAAACAAACAAAAAAAATAAAGAAAAAGGTAATTTTTTTTTCTTTTTTTATAAATTAAAACAGAAAATGCAAATGGATGGGCCATCTCAGAGCGGGTCCAAATTCCACTTTTGAAATTCATTTTGACGATTAAAGGGGTAAAATAGTCTTTTCAGAAACTTTCCAGATGAAACGAGCTATTTTTGGCAGTTTTTGAAACAAGCTCGGATTTTGAAGTTCAATACCTCGTTGCGAAGCAAATCCAATGTAGAATTTAAAAATGTAATTTTGAAAGAAATCCAGATTGTTTTTCTCGAGAAAATATTTCCAAACGAAATGAGCTATTTTTGGCAGTTTTTGAAACGAGCTCAGATTTTGAAGTTCAATAGCTCATTGCGAAGCAAATCCAGTGTAAAACTTGAAAATTTGATTTTGAAAGAAATCCAGATTATTTTTCTTGAGAAAATATTTCCAAATTTACTCCCGGGGTGAAAATGTCAATTTTGGAAACCCGAGGTTTGAAATTGATTTCTGAAAACTTTTAAAACTCAATCTAGATTGAAATTTATAAAGCTGGAGTTCTGGACTTCGAAAATGAAATGAAATGTGATGAAATGTTATGAAATGCTGAGAAATGATATGAAATGATGAGAAATGACATGCGAAATGCTAACCCTGAATGAAGAATTTTAGATTTTAAACCCCGATTGGCAGTTGTACCAGTTCAAAAGGTATTAAAATTGATAAAATTTGCAAAATAGCTCAAGAAATGGTTTTCGGGACTCTACTGGGTCAGAGTGACACTAAAAATTGGGGTTCGAGCTGGATTGAACTGAGATGAGCTAGATTGAGCTGGGTTTTAGAGTTTCAGAACTCAAATGAACTGACCAGGCACTGACTCAACTGACCTTTCCGACTGAATTTTCAAGAAAAGTTGCCATTTTTAGAGAAATGGTACGGAATGATTACTGGAGTGAAGTGAATTACGAACCTGAGCTAGGTTTGAGCTAGAACAAAGGTCAGTGATACTGACATGAACTAAAATCAAAGCTTGAACACTAGCTCAATTGACTAAACTCAACTCAATTTCAGCTAAAAGAGTTGAAATGGACTAAAATGGGCTACTGGACACTTAGAAATGGTTTTGAACTGAAATTGGAGCACTTGAACTCCTGGTGAGCTCAAGTTAGACTCTGGGGAACATGACTGACTGGGAATGACTGACTTGGAGACAATTGGCTTGGATTCGAGTGAGAAATGAGCTCATTTTTGAAGAAATGATCCCATTTTGGTAGGAATGGTCAGAAATGAAAATGGTCTGTTCATTGTGAGCTCAGATGAGCTTGAGATGACTGATATTCTAACTGTCTTGAACTGACCAATGAGCTTGGTTGACTCCGACTGACTGGGGTCCGGGATGACCTAGGGGTAAAATGGTAATTTTCCTAATGAAAATGGGTAAAATGGTGCTTTTCTGAAACTGACTCAGGGTTTGACTCCTACACTGATCTAACAGAGTTGGCACTACACGAGGAGGGTTGTTTGAGAATGGATGAGGAAAATTTGGGGTGTTTACAGATGCCCCTCTTTGCTACTAAGCCGTCTTGAGGACGAACTTAGTGGCAAAGAAAACACACCAAATTTGGGCTATAAAAATGCCCCAGTTAGAAGGATCTGACTGGATATGAAAATATTAGCTCTGATGAAAATGGTAGATATGAAATGGAGAATACAGAAGAAAAATTTTGCCTCAAAAGAAGTGAGATTCAGGTTTTGCCTTTAACGTGGACGAGACAAAAAATACCTCATGTAGAAACGAAGCTCAGGTTTAACCCTTAACCAGATTGGGAAATGAAATACCTCATCAAAGGAGGCTCAGGTTTGCACCCTTATCCTGATTGGGCAGAAAATGAAATACCTCATCAAAGGAGGATCAGATTTGTACCCTTATCATGATTGGGCAAAAATTGAAATACCTCATCAAAGGAGGCTCAGGTTTGTACCCTTATCCTGATTGGGCGAAAAATGAAATACCTCATCAAAGGAGGCTCAGGTTTGTACCCTTATCCTGATTGGGCGAAAAATGAAATACCTCATCAAAGGAGGCTCAGGTTTGTACCCTTATCCTGATTGGACAGAAAATGAAATACCTCCTCAAAGGAGGCTCAGGTTTGTACCCTTATCCTGATTGGGCGGAAAATGAAATACCTCATCAAAGGAGGCTCAGGTTTGTACCCTTATCCTGATTGGGAGGAAAATGAAATACCTCATCAAAGGAGGCTCAGGTTTGTACCCTTATCCTGATTGGGCAGAAAATGAAATACCTCATCAAAGGAGGCTCAGGTTTATACCCTTATCCTGATTGGGCAGAAAATGAAATACCTCATCAAAGGAGGCTCAGGTTTGTACCCTTATCCTGATTGGGCGGAAAATGAATGGAATCCTCGAAGGAAGAAACCATGATGGAACCTTCGGATCTCCGCACAATGAGTCCGATAGGGGTTTTGCAAAAGGATGAAATTGGGGTCCCTAAAGCTTGAAAAGGGGTTTGATTTTGGGTGCCTCATTGCTGAGACTAAATAACTTTTGAAATTGATGACCTTTTGCGAGAAAATTATTGGTGGCTTAACCTCAAGCCGAAATTGGACTGTCTATGGTGGGACAGTGGGGACACAGGGAAGTGTGCGAATCTGAGAGCCCATGCGCTCAGATTATACCAACAGAAGGGAAGGAATCTTGAAAACTCCCGTTATCAAGTCCTTAAAAGGGATAACAACTGATGTCAGGGTGCGCCAAAGATGATCCTCAAACTCGCGCTTCACGTCAGGATGGCTAGAAAATATTGTCAGAATGTTTGAAAATTATTGTTGATTCAAAATAATTTAAAATGATGCACATTGTTTTGAAAATAATCCCTCTTTTCTACCTGAAGTATTACCTTCGACTGGGCTTAACTCCGTAGAATCAAGATTCGAATTCAGATTTCTTGCAATTGACTTTCTTTCAAGGAAGCTATCAATTTCCTTGATATGAGCAGAAAAGAGAGTATTCTTGACATTGTGAAAGCAATTGGTGAAAGAATATTGATAATAGAATTTCACAAAATTTAAAGAGGATTCTTTGGCAAATTTGGCGGTCTGATATCCTGGGATTCTTTCTTCATGATTATCTTTCTGTCCACTTTTTTCTTTTTTGGCAGAATTGAAGCTCTCTTGGATTTTTTTTGGGGATTTTATTACATCATCCTTCATTTTGGAGATGTCCTGACTTTTCTCTCTCTCTTTTTTTTTTTTTTAGAAGGGTACGTCACAAACTCCTTCATCTCAGAGATGCTCCGATCCTTCTTTTCTCTCAGGGATTATATTGACAGTTATTGGCTCTTTGGTTGGAAATCTCTTGATGATAGCAGAAATTAAATATCCTTTAGGGTTTGTCGGGAGGCCCATCGCAGTCGCCTTCATCTTGACGGTGCTCTGAACTTTCCCTAGAAGGATCCATCACAAACTCCGTCATCTTGGAGATGATTTGAATCTTCTTTGGCCCCGGGGGTCTACTCGCCTAATTCGCCTTCATCTTGACGACAGTTGAGAGATCCCTTTTGCAGATATTTAATTGCAGCTTTAGGTGATTGAGGAGATGTAGGGATTGAATGGATTTTTCTGTATCACCCAGGATATTTCGACTGCTTTATTTTCCAAGAATGATCTTTGAAAATGTGCCATTGACTGCGATCAATACCGATCACTTATGGCTTTGCAACAATATTGAATTTCCTTTGCTGGCCATATCGGGGATTTATTCTTCATCCTTTTGGTTGGCCAATAGAAAAATTTTGAATTTTGAATCCTTCTTCGCGAAAGCTTTGTCCTTTCGAAAGTAATACTGAAGGTATTCTGAAGTAATGTTTTTGTATAATAAAAATTTTGAAATCAACAAATATTTAATGACAAATCGGCAAAATTTTCTTGAAATCCTTGGTGAGAGCGAGCATCTGAAGCACAACGCAACGCATCCATGACAGAAATTTTCTTCTCCTTTCCCCAAAGGAGAAGATTCAGAATTTGGGAATAGAAATTACTCCTCTCTTCCCTAAAGAGGAGGTGTTTGCAAAACGAACTTTCGAAGAGAAATTAAGCTTTCGTCAAAACTTCCTAACATTAGGCTTCTCTTATAGAAAGGGGGCCGGTAATGGTGAGGTCGGTGAATTGGTCATGAAGGAACGAGTCCATCACACTCTCCCCAAAAAGAGGGTCCTTCATGATGAAATGGCCTAGTATGAAATTATGGTCACAAGGAAAGCGAACTTCCGTCGAAGCTCTCCCTGAACTAAGGGTTCCTTGTATGAAATTGGAATTTTTTTTTGCAAACGGTTCACAAAGACACGAGTCCCTTCAAACTCTCCCTGAAAAGGGGCTAGGTGAACAAAGGATAGCATGCGAAAAGAACGAGCTCCCTTGAACTCTCCCTGTACAAAGGGTCTCTCGCAAGAGGAAATGATTGGAATTGGTATGAAATTGGAATTTGGAAAATTTGAAAATTTGAAATTTGGAATTTGAAATTGGAAATTTGGAAATTTGGAAATTTGGAAATTTGGAAATTGATATTTGGAAACTGGAAATTGATTGACTCGAAAGTCAAAATTGGTTGACCCAAAAGTCGAAATTGGAAATTTGGAATTTAAAAATTGGAAATTGGGAAATTGATTGACCCGAAGGTCGAAATTGGAAACTTTGGAAATTGATTGGCCCGAAGGTCGAAATTGGAAATTGAGTGACCCGAAGATCAAATTTGAAAATTGGTTGACCCGGAGGTCGAAATTGGAAATTTGGAAATTGGGTGGCTCGAGGGCCGAATTTGTAATTGAAATTTGAACTTTGATGAATGATCAGCACAAAGACTGAACCCGAGAGGTTGACTGATACGACCCACCAGTGAGACACTAACACAAGTGCTCAATCTTGAAAGAACACCAGCATGAATACCGGGTTTTGAAAATATGTCAACATAGACATTGGATTTTAAAAATATATCAGTTCGAGCACTGGATTTTGGAAGTGTACCAGTTTGAGCACTGGATTTCAAAATTGTACCAGTTCAAGCACTGAGTTTTGAAAATATACCTTGTTTTTAATTTGAAATTTGAATTTTTAAAAAGAGACCTATGCTCTTAAAGTATTTGGGAATTGTAACGAGAATGATTGTCGGGGTCTCAGGATTATCCCTTATCCTGAATGGGTAGCGAACTCGATGCAAATGCATGCCAATGAATGCAGATGTATGCAAATATGAAAATATAAATGAATGCACATGCATGCAAAATGAGAGATTTGTTTATCCTGCCTGCATACAGGATATTTGTAGATAAAAACAAAATTTTAAAAATGCCCCAGTATAACTAGGAAAGGAGAATTTAACCATTATTGAACAAAATTTGGAGGAATTACAAAGAATAAGACATGGTTTAAGTATAGAATTTTTTCAAATGCCGAGCATTGATGGGATCTGGTAATTCCACTCCGTCGGCATTGATGAGTCGATATGAATTACGAGGTAGTGCCTCTTTGACAACATAGGGACCTTCCCAATTTGGTGACCACTTGCCACCTGGGCGGTGCTTGAGATAAGCCGTTGATCTGAGCACTAGATCGTTGACTCGAAATTTTCTTTCAATGACTGATTTTGCATATTGTCTGGCTATCCTCTGACGATATGATTGAGCGTGCTCTGCTGCTCTGAGTCTTCTTTCATCTAGCAAATCAAGTTGTACTAGCCGCTGTTGTTGATACTGATCAAGAGGTAATTCGAGAACTGATGCAAATTTCAAAGCAGGTTTCTGAACATGTAGAGGCAATACTACTTCGGTTCTGTAGACAAGTTCTGACGGAGTAGCATTAGTTGGAGTTCGAATGGTGGTTCGATACGCCCACAATGCATCATGAATCTTCTCATGCCAGTCACGGCCTGTTTCCAAAGTTCGCTCGAGGATTCGAATCAAAATCTTATTGGTGGCCTCTGCTTGGCCATTCCCTTGAGGATAATAAAGAGCGGAGAAATGATGATGGATTCTGAACTTTAAGCAAAATGTCCTCATTCTCTCATTCTTGAAATGACTGCCATTGTCTGACACGATATTGTGCAGTATACCAAAGCGGCAAAGGATGTTCTTGTGGATGAATGAGACCACATGTCGACCTTCTACTGTACGTAGAGTAACTGCTTCTACCCATTTGGTGAAATATTCTATTGCGACAAGAAAATATTTGTAGCTGTTTGAAGCAGGAGTGATGGGGTCCACAACATCAAAGGCCTTACATAGAAAATAGCCATGGAGAGATAACAGATTGCAAATATGTTTGCTGGCGCATGAACAGAAGGTGCATGTATCTGGCATAGAGCACACTTCTTCACAAAATGGTAGCAAACTTATAGCATAGTCTTTCAATAATATCCCGCCCAGATGATTTGCTTGATAAGAGTTTGGTAGCCGACGCGATCACCGCAAATGCCTTTGTGTACCTCCCGCATGACTTCTTTGGCTTCATCTTCATCTAGGCATCTGGCATATTTAGAACTGAATCCACGATGATAGAGGACATCAGCGAGAATAAAATATTGGGCAGGCACGTGCCGAATCACTTGTTGCTCTTGCCAGTGATATTCTCAGAGAAGGAGACTGATGTCTTCTCCTTGATGGGAGCCTTTCTGAGACTGTCTTAAGCTTGCTCATACATCATCCTAATCATCATTTTCTTGAACATCTGATATGTAGCAAGATCAATGCCATCCCTATCATTCAAACTTTGTCTTCTGGCAGATCTTGGAGAATCCATTTCTTCTTGCCTGCTTCTAAAATCACTGATGCCCTGATACAGTGGTGTCTTCTTGCTTGATCTGATCTGAACCACTTGGGAATACTGATGCTCTCTACAGAATGGATGATTAAATTTCGATGATGAAGATTCAAGATAGAAATGAATATAGAAAAAATATTTGATGAGAATTTGGTAGACAATTGGAAGAACATCCCATTACTAGGGATTGGGTCGCCGCTGGAGTCACGACAATTATGTTGTCATTCTTTGCAAGAAGAACGAACAACTGCAAATATGCCTTGTCACCTAGGCGAGGTCGTCAAACCAAGAATGAAGAATTTGAAAGATTTTTATTCATTGAAGGGAAAACATGCTTGTATTAATAATAAACTTGAGAAAGAGGGAGCATATAGACAGTCTGCCACCACTCTTAATGATCAGCAGAGACACGAGGACCCGAGAAAAGAGTGAGAATGATGAAATAATCCCAGTCATATCTGGCAGAATGGTATGTTTCAGACCACTGCGCTGATACAAGTTTGAACTCTAGCATAACCCCTGATAGTAGCCGAGCTTCTACGCGCTTTTGTCTCTGAGAAAATTGCCTGACACATCACTCTGGATAGTAGTAGGTACAGAAAAATGGGCCAAGTAGCTTGAACTGCTTGCCATACACATATGTATATTTGGGAAGAAGGCGAGCCCTTCAGTGCACAGAACCATCGCATGCTGATTTCTTTCTCGAGTTGTTCTAGATAATGAGCTGACTTCTGCAAATGCCTCGTACTGTTGATAGATCTCGATCAGGCTCACATACTCATTCTCATTTTCTTCAATCAGTGGCCAAGACTTGCGCCCTGTCATGCGAGCTACAACATCTTTGGGGTTCAGACCCTTGACATTGATCAGAAACTGGTGCTCTAACGGATCTCCAGGCTGATCGGCTGGTTCAGGCAGTCCCATAATCTCTGAAAATTCATCCATCAGTAGTGTCATCTCGCCCCACGGGAACCAGAACGTGCAAGTGCGCGGATTCCACCGCTCTGCCAGTGCATGAATCAGATTGCTGTTGACTGTCAACTTTTCCACTGCAGATGCCAGTTCTAACCCGCAATCGCTCAAGTGGTCCGGAAACATACGAGAGAAGTTTTTGAACCAGACATAGTACCACCGGGGGAAGAAGGGTCCGGTGCTAAGAGATCGATGCTCAGGAAGACTTTGTCGCACCTCGTAGGAGATGTGACCCTCAGGAAAAATAGAATCGAGCTGACTAGATGCCATTGGACTTAGGGACAAGAAGACTGGAATTAGACTTTGGAAAAATACAAGAATTTTGAAAATTGCAAGCAGGATAAAATGAAAGCTGGAAATTCGAAGTCCAGAGGAACGAAAGAATGGAAAATCTCCTGGAGTTTTGAAGAAAAGGTGGATAATTTAGAAAAATCGTCCAGGGTTTTTGAGAAAAAAAAGATATTTCATAAAAGATAAAAAAATGAGGTATTTTGAAAAATTGTTCGGTATTTTGGAAAAATTGGGAAAAATATGAGAAAATAAGGCGAAAATGAATATCATATATTCAATCACAAACAATTATGCACATACAACAATCCCTAAGAAGCCAACTCTAAATGCATTGATTTTGAAAGAGCTTTAGGACCCTAATCCTGACTCTAGGCTCAGATCAACTGTGTCCAATCATGCTATGCCGATATACTCGAGCCGAGGCTCGATGTACGTGGCATAAAACTCATCTTCGGGTCTAGGCTTGTATTTTCCAAACATCCTTGAGCGCTTGCCGATATACGTTGGACTATGGCCCTTGGTACGTGGCAGGGGGGCGTTAGCCCAAATAAGTGGCCCAGTTGTGAGGCTCGGTCCCGAACTATGGTTCTGGAAGAGAGCCCAGCAACGTGAAGACCGGGTAGACATAGGTGGGGTGGTTTTTGAAATATGATCACATGCAGGCAAACAGAGGGCTCTAAGTCCTAAAGAGATAGAATTTTGAAAACTTTTGAAGAAGCAAACATTGTTTTCATACCAGTCCTAGATTGAGGAGTGCTGTATTTCAGACCTAAGTCTAAGTGAGCATGCACAATTCTCCTCAATATGGTCCTACCAAACCATGCCTAGTCTACATGCAATCCATGTCAGCTGGGTTCAAGTCTAGGCTCCTAGGTTCACATGATATCAGGAATTAATGCTGACATTCCATAGAACATAATTTTGATAAATGAGCTAAGTTAAAGCACATAATTGATCAGGCGAAGACAGGTCCCATCACGGTCGCCAAACCTATTATCATCGCAAAATTGTTCCCCTCCCTTGCGAGAGAGAAACGAATTTCGCGAGTCAAACTCGACCAAAGTTTTGAAAATGATTTTTGAAAATTTACTCGCCTCCGTTTTGAAAATTTGTGGGAAAATTCCGTAGAATGGGATCCGCCTGTCGGTACGAGGTTCAACCGTTCCTGGCGCCTTTACCAGGGGTAATTAAACCAAGGACCAATTATGTGCTTTAACTCAACTCAAATATCTAAATTATGCTCTATTTTTCCTAGAATGCACAAAGAATGAGGCTTGTGCTATGGAATTTTTAAAAAATGCAAGTTTGAGAAAATATGATGTTTGCTTTGGAAAATTGAAATACATTTGGAAAATGATTAGAAAAGTGCTTGAAATTGGAGTTTTTGGGAAAATCATTGAATTTCATGGGAAATCAGAAATTTGCATTGAAAAGTGATTTCTCAGGAAAACTTGAAAATCTGAGAAAATTGGTTTTGAGATTGGAAACTTGGAATTGCTTTTATGAGAAAATGGATTTGAGAATCTTGAGAAAATCTAAGAAATTTATTGGAAAATGACTTTTGAAATGGAAAATGAATTCTCAAGAAAACTGGAAAATATGAGAAAATGAATTTCTGAAAACTTGGGATTTTGAAATTTGAGAATTCGAAAACATAGGAAAATCTTGATTTGAACTTGGGAAATGCTTTGAAATGTCATTTGAAAACTTAGGATTTTGAGAAAATCAGATCCTGACAAAGACTTGGAAATTCTTGAGAAAATTGAATTTTCTGAAATTGAAATTGGAAAATGAGTTTGAAAATAATGCAATTTGAATGATATGAATGAATGAGTATGAATTTGAAAAGGGAATTTCATTGAGAAATTGGGAAATCCTTTTGAAACTTTGAAAAATGCAGTGCATTTTTGAAGTTAGCCTAAGAGTGTAGGCTGAATGTGGCTGATATAAAGATCATAAATCTTGGTTTTCTTCGTATTCTGACTATGGCCATAAATACGAATCCCACCGAGTTTATAAACTCCATAAAAGCTTGTGCACGTGCCATTCGTGTAAACCATAGTGGATTTGAAATAAATGCACATGAATCATACATCAAATATTGAAATTTGCATAAATTAAACTATATGCAATGCAACCCTATTCTAAGCAGAAAATGTAACTCTTATTCCAAATATTACATTGATTTTTACATTGAATTGAAATAAAAGAAATAAAATGGCTAAGTCTTCTTCTTGAATATTCCTGCAAAACTGGAAAATAAAATTAGCACAAAAATGTAGGTTTTTCTGAATTTATCCGAAAATATGGAAAATTATCGGATATTATTCAGATATAAACCCAGAATCATACCCCCTTTGATATAAACATGATAAATAATGAATAAATTTCGAAAATAAACTTGAAAATTCGAAATTGGGGTCAAAATGACCAAAATGCCCCTGATAACCTTGAAATCAGGGTTTTCTGAAAGAATTTTTGTAGATTTTGGAATTTTGAAAATCAAATAAAATAAATCAAACATAATATGATAAAATATGATGATATGCATGAAATTTTGGAGAATTATAAATTGAAATTTCGAAATTTAGGTCAAAATGACCAAAATACCCCTGATAACAAGACTATGGCCTTAAAACCAGGGTTTTCTGAAATAAATTTTGCAAAATTGAAAAATATGAAATGCAAATGACATTGAAATTAACCCAAATATGATTCTACATGCTCATGTACATGATAAAAACCCTAAAATGGCGAAAATATCATAAAATATCAAATTTAACTTGATTTTCGCCTGATTTTGGCTTCTGAATTTAAAGATAAACTAACACATGGAGAAAATGAACTTGGAATTAAACCAAATTTGGCATGGACAACTAAAATAACCCTAGAAACATAATGGAGCTCGAAAATCTATTTTTTTGTATTTTTAAATATGGAAATTCAAATAAAAACCCTAAATTTTGTGATTTTTGCCTAAAATGTTGATTCTAAAGGAAATTTAGGATATCAAACTTCCATAAAAATTTCCCAAATTTTATGGGGTGATAGAGGACAGTAATGCAATGATTTTTGACTTTTACACTTTCTGGTTTTGACCTATGGTCGGAGCTGTGCCACTCCGGCAAGTCGGATCGGAATCCGGCGACTCTAGGATTTAGAGGAAACAGACAGGTTTCGGTAGAAAATGTGGGAAAAATGGAAGAAAGATGGGAAAATGGCTGAAATTGTGGGAAAATGTCCCTGACAAACATAGAAAGATTTTATCTTTTGACACCATTGGGATTTGGGTTATGGTTTGGAAAAGGCCATACTGTTATCAGAGACCTAAATCTCTGAGATTTCTGGATATTGGAATCTGTAACACAGAAATAGAAAATCCGGTAAAAATAATGAAACAAATTAAAAAATTTCCAAATTTTGGGAAATGACAGGAAATTATGTTAGGAACAACTTTTATGTTGAAAGTTTTTGCATACGGGCTACGGGTTGGGAGGACTTGATGCATTAGGGTCTGTCTATACCCTGACAAAAGAAAATTGAGATTCTCTCAGGGGTCTGGGAAATCCGATTTTTACAGAGAGTAAAACAAACTGGAAAAAATTCAAAATTTCCAGATCATCAGTAGATTTGATTACAAATTCACTGTGATTTTTTTAGGATGATCCGAATCTCCCACAATGGTGGTGCCGGAGGTTCTTGTCGGTTAAAGCAGAAATTAGAAGTTTTGGAAATGGGAAATCCCAGTTTGGGACTTGATTTGTTTGAGAGGGTTCCGAAACCCAAATTAAACCAAATTTTTGGCAGGAAAACAATAATAAACATGTAAAACCATCATAAAATTTCTAGGATTTTTGAAAGAAAATTCATGCATGAAATATTGACTGAACTATGCGTATGAGTCTAAAACCTATGAACTAAGTATCAACTATTAATAGAATTAAACTAAACAACTATTAAACTAAGAAATAAAACTAAATGCAACATTAAATGTGAAAAAAAGAAACATCAACTCTACATGATGATGGTAAAACATAAAAATAAAAATAAAAAAAAATATATATTAGGGAGGCATGAAGCACTTCATTGATTTTGGCTATTTGAAAGGGGAGACTTAACCCATCGAATTGGATTAATCACCTCGTTCATATAGCCTACACATATGAAACAAAAACATATGCTATTTTCTATGATTTAAACTTAGAAAAGTATGATCTCAAATCTGAGTTTTGAATGAACTTTATGCTAAATCCCTCATCTCAATAGGCAATGATCAAACCTACTCATCATGCATTGATAAAAATTATGTAGAGTGTAAGCAAGAAAATAGGTTGTTACCTTGGATCTGTTGAAGCAAAGGCTAGAGGGAGTTTCCTTGGTGTTTGCTGGGATTGACCGAAGGGGAAAGAGCCTGGGAAGGTCTGTATACACCGGGAGCAATGATAGTTGCAATGGAAGGCCGTCTGAAGGAAGGCATCAAAGTGGGTGTTAATGAGCTGCTGCCAGCCGTCACCTTGGAGATTGTTGGGCTGGACCTTGCCGTGGCTGTCTTGGCTAAAGTAGCGGTGGCTACATGAATGCTCTTGTGTAAATGACTTAGGGCTTGATAAAAATCAAGTCCTAAGTTTTTAATCATCAAATCAGCTTAATGAGAGAGGGCTAATGGCTGAGCGTGAATCCTCTTGGAGAATGGAAGGAAGATGGGTCTTAAGGTAGCTGGGCCAAGGTGGTGTTTGATGATGGAGCTGCAGGATCAATGGGCTGAAGGAGGCTGCCTTGACGTTAGTAGATGTTGAAGCTTGCTGGAGGTGGAGCTTGGTGGTGGCATCAATGGCTGGAAGTTGCAGCCAAAAGGAGAGTTGTTGTGGCTACAAGCTGGTGGCTGCTGTGGATCCCTGGTGGAGCTGGCTGAGCTGGAGGTGAAGACGTTGATGGTGCTTCAAAGTGGAGGCCGGCTGTTGGCTGGAGAAAGGAGCTCTGGAGGTGGCTTCAATGGCTGGGAGTTGCGGCCAAGGATAGCTTGGGGTCTTGCTGCAGCAAATGGAGAAGGCTGCAGATGCTGTGATCGATGGTTGTAATGGTGCTGTGCGTGGAGGCTTCCAGTTGGTGCTGCTGAGGGCTGCAAGGGTGTTGTTTCAATGGCTGGAAGCTGCAGCCAAGGGGTGAGAAAGAGAGAGTTCAAGGGAGAGAGAGAGAGAGAGAGAGAGAGAGAGAGAGAGAGGTGCGTTAAGGGGAAAATGGGCCAGCCGTTCTCTTTTTTTTTTCTTATGACAACTTAGGTTTTGATAAAAATCAAAACCTAAGTTTCTAATATTGTCTCATGAAACAGCCTACGTGAATTGGCTGTAGCCATTTGGGTTTTGAAAAAGATGGAAAGGAGGTAAAGAAGAAAGGGGAAAGAAGGAAGGGAAGGAAAAGGAAAGAAGAGGGGAGAAAGAAAAGGAAAGAAAGGGAGGAAAAGGAGAGGGAAAGAGGAAGAGAAGGGGCTGGATAGGGTATACGTGAGTGGCTGGGAGAGGAAAGAAAGAAAGAAAAAGAAAGAAGAAAGAAAGAAAAGAAAGAAAAGAAAGAAAAAAGGAAAGTAAAAAAATAAAAATAAAAAGAAAAATAAAAAGAAAATGGAGGAAGAAAGAAAGGAAATGGGCTGGATTGAGGGATAGGGTGGTCAACCCCCTTGTGGGTCCCACCTTAGGAAAATAAAATAATAAAAAAAATAAACAAATAAAACAAACAAAAAAAATAAAGAAAAAGGTAATTTTTTTTTCTTTTTTTATAAATTAAAACAGAAAATGCAAATGGATGGGCCATCTCAGAGCGGGTCCAAATTCCACTTTTGAAATTCATTTTGACGATTAAAGGGGTAAAATAGTCTTTTCAAAAACTTTCCAGATGAAACGAGTTATTTTTGGCAGTTTTTGAAACAAGCTCGGATTTTGAAGTTCAATACCTCGTTGCGAAGCAAATCCAATGTAGAATTTAAAAATGTAATTTTGAAAGAAATCCAGATTGTTTTTCTCGAGAAAATATTTCCAAACGAAATGAGCTATTTTTGGCAGTTTTTGAAACGAGCTCAGATTTTGAAGTTCAATAGCTCATTGCGAAGCAAATCCAGTGTAAAACTTGAAAATTTGATTTTGAAAGAAATCCAGATTATTTTTCTTGAGAAAATATTTCTAAATTTAGACTCCCGGGGTGAAAATGTCAATTTTGGAAACCCGAGGTTTGAAATTGATTTCTGAAAACTTTTAAAACTCAATCTAGATTGAAATTTATAAAGCTGGAGTTCTGGACTTCGAAAATGAAATGAAATGTGATGAAATGTTATGAAATGCTGAGAAATGATATGAAATGATGAGAAATGACATGCGAAATGCTAACCCTGAATGAAGAATTTTAGATTTTAAACCCCGATTGGCAGTTGTACCAGTTCAAAAGGTATTAAAATTGATAAAATTTGCAAAATAGCTCAAGAAATGGTTTTCGGGACTCTACTGGGTCAGAGTGACACTAAAAATTGGGGTTCGAGCTGGATTGAACTGAGATGAGCTAGATTGAGCTGGGTTTTAGAGTTTCAGAACTCAAATGAACTGACCAGGCACTGACTCAACTGACCTTTCCGACTGAATTTTCAAGAAAAGTTGCCATTTTTAGAGAAATGGTACGGAATGATTACTGTAGTGAAGTGAATTACGAACCTGAGCTAGGTTTGAGCTAGAACAAAGGTCAGTGATACTGACATGAACTAAAATCAAAGCTTGAACACTAGCTCAATTGACTAAACTCAACTCAATTTCAGCTAAAAGAGTTGAAATGGACTAAAATGGGCTACTGGACACTTAGAAATGGTTTTAAACTGAAATTGGAGCACTTGAACTCCTGGTGAGCTCAAGTTAGACTCTGGGGAACATGACTGACTGGGAATGACTGACTTGGAGACAATTGGCTTGGATTCGAGTGAGAAATGAGCTCATTTTTGAAGAAATGATCCCATTTTGGCAGGAATGGTCAGAAATGAAAATGGTCTGTTCATTGTGAGCTCAGATGAGCTTGAGATGACTGATATTCTAACTGTCTTGAACTGACCAATGAGCTTGGTTGACTCCGACTGACTGGGGTCCGGGATGACCTAGGGGTAAAATGGTAATTTTCCTAATGAAAATGGGTAAAATGGTGCTTTTCTGAAACTGACTCAGGGTTTGACTCCTACACTGACCTAACAGAGTTGGCACTACACGAGGAGGGTTGTTTGAGAATGGATGAGGAAAATTTGGGGTGTTTACACTTACCTGGAACAACACCGATATCAAAGGCCCCCTATCGAATGGCGTCAGCTGAACTCAGTGAGTTGAAATGTCAGTTGGAAGAACTCATGGAACAGGGGTTCATCCGTCCGAGTGCATCACCGTAGGGAGCCCCAGTGCTATTTGTAATAAAGAGGATGGATCCCTTCGGTTATGCATCGATTATCGGATGCTTAACTAGGCAACTGTTAAGAACAAGTACCCGTTGCCTTAGATTGAGGATTTATTCGATCAACTCAGAACAACGAGAGTGTTCTCCAAGATCGACCTCAGGTCTGGGTATCATCAACTTAGAGTTAAAGAGGAGGATATACCTAAGACTGCCTTCAGAACGAGATATGACCATTATGAGTTCGTAGTAATGCCTTTCGGACTCACTAATGTGCCTGCTGCCTTTATGGATTTAATGAACCGGATATTCAGATCATATTTGGACAACTTTGTCATTGTCTTTATCGATGACATTCTCGTGTATTCAGAGAATGAGGGACAACACAAGGAGCACTTGAGAATCGTCTTTAAAACCCTTCAAAATAACCAACTCTATGCCAAGTTTTCAAAATGTGAATTCTGGCTAGACAAAGTGATGTTCCTCGGTCATGTAATATCGAAAGATGGAATCGCAGTGGATCCTGCGAAGGTGGAAGCTGTGATAGACTGGAAGCAGCCATAAAATATCACTAAGGTCCGTAGCTTCCTTGGACTTGCCGGATACTATCGGAAGTTCATATAGGACTTCTCCTGAATCACCGTATCCATGACGAAACTCTTAAAAAAGAGAGTCAAGTTCGAATGGAACGACCAGTGTAAGGAGTGCTTCAAAATTCTCAAACAGAGGCTTACTACTTCCCTTGTTCTTACTTTACCTTCTGGTCAAGGAGGATTCGTAGCTTATACAGACGCCCCAGAGATGGGTCTGGGTTGCGTGTTAATGCAACACGGTAAAGTGATCGCCTATGCATCGCGACAGTTGAGAATACATGAGGAAAACTATCCAACCCATGACCTGAAGCTTGTTGCGGTGGTGTTCGAGCTTAAAATCTGGCGACACTACCTGTATAGAGAGAAATTTGAGGTCATGTCAGACCATAAAAGCTTAAAATACCTCTTTTAAAAAAAAAACTCAATATGCGGCAACGACGATGGCTGGAATTCCTCAAAGACTACGAACTAACGCTTTTCTATCACCTTGGAAAGGCGAATATAGTAGCAGATGCCCTTAGTCGCAAGACTGTTGGCACTCTGGCCAGCCGCGCAGGATAATAGAAGTTGATGGAGGATTTCGTCAACTGGAGGCCATTTTTGGCTGATTCTGGCAAAATCTGATTGTCCTGTTTGACAATCCATATTGAAATCCTTGATCGAATTGTAGCCAAATAGTTCAAGGACCCCCAGTACTTGGAATTAAAAGCTCGTGTCGAAAAGGATGACACTTTCTTCCATTTGAAAGAAAATAGAGGAATATGGATGGAAGAAAGAATATGAGTTCCAAATAACCCTGAGCTAAGAGAGGAAGTACTCTGAGAAGCTCATAGTAGCAAGTACATTATCCACCCTGGAGGTACCAAAATGTTTTGGGACTTACAAAGAAAGTACTGGTGGAGGGGTATGAAAAGAGACGTGACTATGTTTGTCTCGAAGTGTTTGATATGCCAACAAGTCAAGATCGAACATCAATGACCTGGCAGAAAAATGCAACGGATCGAAATTCCAGAATGAAAATGGGAGGGTATTATGATGGATTTTATCGTGGGACAACCTCGATCCAAGAGACAACATGATTCAATATGGGTGATTGTGGACAGACTCACCAAGTCTGCTCACTTCCTGCCAATCAACACTCGATACTCAACCGAAAGATTGACAAAAGTCTATATTCGGAAAATCGTCAGACTCCATGGAGTGTGATCATGCATATAATTCAGGGTTAATTAACATTAAAATATGCATGATTTTATAAAATAATGTTTCAAAAACCCAATTTTATGTTAGTTTTCGAGTAAATGAGCTAAAATGATTGAAAATTAGAAAATGCTTGAAAAAGTAGCTTTATTTTGCATTTTAGTATATATTTTAATGTTTGTATTTACGTAGTAGTTTTAGTTGTTAATAAAAATTTTTTTAGAGAAACATAATTTCATATTGCAAGTTAGTTAAATCATTTTTGGTTTTCTTTATAGAAAATAAGAAAAAAAATATTAAATATATAGAATAGAATAGTTATATTTTTTAAAAAATAATAAATAATAATAATCAAATAAGGTTTTTAGGTTTTTAGCAAATAAAAACTGTTAAATAGTTTTTTAAAAAAAAATAAACCAAACCGGTTCAAACCGGTTTGGATAAAAAAAAACTGAAAAAAAAATAATAAGTAACCGGCTTGAACCGGTTTGAAGTTTTTAAAACTCAAAACATTTTCTGTTTCAAACCGGTTCCAGCCGGTTTGAAAGGTTTTAAAACCCAGAAAAACGAAAAGAGGGGTGTCTCCCCCTTCCTGAGCTACAACCTTCTTTTCTTCTCCCTCCTCTCCACTTCTCCTGAGCTTTTCTTCCCCTTCTCCCTCTTTCTCTCTTCTTCCGTGTTTTCCGGTGGAGAGACTTCCAGCAAAGGCGGCGGCGTACGGGCGGTGGAGGCCACCAGCTTCTCCTCTAACCCCTCAAGTTACGGTAACATTTTCTTCTTCTTCTTCTTCTATACCTCTTCTCCTTCACTTCTTTTCCTTCTATGCATTCACGTATTCTCTGTTTCACATCAAAGCATTCATCTGCATACATAATATCTTTTGCATAGTTTTTTTTTTATCAATGTGATTTAGTTGCATTGTAGATTCATTTAGCCTCTGAATTCATTCATTTGTTGCACAGCATATGCATCAATTGCATCATCACCGTAAAATCCTTTGATTTCACGGTGAAATTGTTGTCGTGAAATACATTCTCAGATCTGCCGAATTTGTATGGTCTGCTGAACTATGCAAATTCATTATCTGTATCATTAACTTTCCTAGTGAAGAGTAGAGTTGTCGTGGTTTATTTGATCGGTTGGATTCCTCTTTTCTCTATCAATGGATTCAACCCTCTTTTACCGGATTAGCTCCAGACTGGCCGGATTCTTCTTCTTTCTGGCAGATTTCTCTTCTATCAGAATATACTTGCCGATCAGCCAGATTGGCTCTACCTACAGTGAATTCTGCTATAAAAACTATTGGAATTTGTTCTCTATCCGGTGCTTTCACCTGAGCCCCATCATTGGCCGGTCTTTGTGATTTCTTTGAATTGTGAAGGCATAAGTGCTTTACGATACTGATTTTCTTAACTAGACTATATTCCATGTTCACGGCTGAACCTAATATGGTAGTCTCTATTAAGGACAACCTTATTTCAGTTTGAATTTCATCGGGCCTTTGATTTTCACGGCTAAGCCTATTTCACGGCAGCTTCCTTTTGCATCTTCATGACATTTATAAATTCATTTGCACAATGTCCATTAGTTTGTTGCATCTCATCCATTGCCAAATAACATTTTCTCTCTTATTTGCATTTCTGATTTCCTGTTTTGCTTTCAGTAATTTTCTGTTTTACATATAGTGAAATTCTGTTTTTCCATTCTCTGCTTTTCCTATTTCCATTTTGTAGTTGTTAGTTTAGTTGGTTAGTAAGTAATATATAGTTGTTAAGTCAAGTTATTTTTTTTTAGATAATACATGTTTAGTTACTTAAGTCGATTAACTCCTAGTTAGATGAGTAATTGTTAGCTTAATCATGATTTCATTTAGTTAAGTAAATCAGCTTACTCAATGCCATATCATTAGATTTACTTAGTTAATTAGTTGTTTTCAATATTATACTTAGTCATAGAATTACTTAGTTAATTGTCATTAGGTTTACCGAGTTATTGTCATTTAGATTTCGGTTATCTTACTTTTCATTGTTTTAGTATTCTTCGTTTAGCACTATTTCTACTTCTCTCTCTTGTACTGCTCGTGTACATTTGACTTGTGCAGGATCGCACAGGAGTGGAGTTGAAGCGTATACGTGACACGGAAGGGTGCAAGAGTAGAAGCTTCTTTTTTACTTTTCAGTTTAGAATTAGGAATTTGATTCTGGGTTTGTAAATATCGCTTTTTACGCCCTCTGCGAAGGGTATTCATTTGTTGTAATAATTAGTTGTTTTTACTTTTCTCGTACATTTTACATTTAATAATTCAGCAATAAAGAAATAGTTTAGAATTGTGTGTTTGAATACGAAATATTCCCGTTCCTTGAGTTCGACCCGGTCTCATCCACTAGTGAGAACCGGTTTTTATTATTTGATGTCTGGTTTTCACATGTTTTACATATAAAAATCTTTTCAAAATTACAACGATTTAAAAGAAGACATCAAATTTTTGGCGTCATTGCCGGGGAACGGCGTAATATTAGTATTCACTTTATTGCCTAATGTTTGTGTTGCATTTAGGTTTAGAACCACGTATGTGCATATCTTAGAGACGAGCTTACTTTTCTGCACAGCCCACCTACTAGGAACCCCTTAGAGGTGACTGTGTACGATTGGTACCGTACACATAGTTTTTATATTTCTTTGCATAATCTCTATTATGAGTAACTGCGTGGTGTTTGTTTAGTTTTTGTTGTTTTTAGTTTACTCACTTTGTGGTTTGCGTGGTTTGGCCGCTTAGTGCGTTAGTTAGGTAGAAAACCCAAAATTAGGATGAGTGTTACACCGGTCTACTTCAAGGTGTATGCACAGGCAACGATCACTCGACCCGAGCTAATTGAGTCCCGAGTTTCTTGTTAGGAGAACTCCTTATCTTATCACCATGGCCGAAAATCGGTCGTTGTTCCGTACCCTTAAGGAGTACTTCATGCCCACCATATACACTCCCACCTCCTGCATCACGAGACCTGATGTAGGAGCCAATCAATTTGAAATAAAGGCCAGTATCATTCAAATGTTACCATCATTTCATGGCCTAAGCAACAAAGACCCATATAGTCATATTGATGATTTTCTGGAGATCTGCTCGACAGTGCGGATCAATAACTTTGGAGATGACGCATTGAGGTTGACGTTGTTTCCGTTCTCTCTCAAAGATAAAGCTAAACATTGGCTAAAGGCTCTCGATACGGTTCAGATTACCACTTGGGAAGAAATGCAGCGCGAATTTCTTAAAAAGTACTTCCCTATTGGTAAGATGAATCAGTTTCGTAAAGCCATAATCAGTTTCTCGCAGATTGAGGGAGAACAATTCTACGAGACTTGGGAGAGGATGAAAGATCTTCTCCGCAAGTGTCCCCACCACCAGGTGCCTCGTTGGCAACTGGTGCAGTATTTTTACGATGGCCTGACCGAGAAGGACAGGCAAATAGTGGATTCATCATGTGGGGGCACTTTTATGCTAAAAAGTGAGGATGAAGCGTGGTCGCTTTTTGAGACATTGAGCGAAAATTCGATGCACCATGCGACAACTTTACGGTTCGATAGGGCTGCACCTGCACAGGATAGTACTAAGAAGGCATGTATTTTTGAAATAGGGATAAACCTTGAGTTAAGCAACAAGGTAGACCAACTGTCCCAGAAATTAGATCAGTTTTTGTTGGGTCCCTCTCCTGTCATGCAGGTGTGCGCGTTGTGTGCGAGTCCTGCACACCATATTTTACAGTGCCCAGTTGCGCCACAGTATCCTGAGTTTGTCCAAGAGCAAGCTCAGATGACTCAAAACTTCGCTAGGCCCGCACCCAATCCATTTTCCAACACTTATAACCCGGGCTGGCGAAACCATCCCAATTTTTCATGGCGCAACTCATAGATGCAACCCCCTAACCCTTCCTAGAGTCAACCCAGTCAAGGCGGTTATGCGCCTGGATTTCAGAGATCCAGTTATCCCCCAGCCCAACCTGTTTATACTCATCCCCAGTCTCATGAGCCTTCGCATAGTCAGTCCTTCGAGGACAAGATGCTACAAGCATTTTCTGATATTAAAGCGAATTTGAGCTCGCATAATCAGTCTATTTCAAAATTAGAGACTCAAATGGGGCAGTTCGCCGAGGCGCTTAGCAGGCGAAGTGAGGGGACACTGCCTAGCCAGCCTATTGTCAACCCTAAGGGAAAGGAACCCATGCGTAGCTTGCATATGACCAATGCACATAAAGAGCAAGCTCAAGTTGTAACCCTTAGGAGTGGGAAGCAGTACCAAGCGAGGGAGGCTGCAGAAGAAAGAGAGAAGATAAGTGAGAAGCAGTTTGTCCCTAAGGTTTTACCTCAGGAAAGCGAGAAGGTTCTTCCATCGGAGCCTTCACCATCCTACATTCCCAAAGCCCCCTTTCCTGAGGCGTTAGAGAGGCCAAGAGCATTAGGTAAGGCTGGAGTAAACATGCAAGAGATGCTTGAGATATTCAAGCACGTTCAGATAAACCTCCCCTTATTAGATGCCATCCAACAAGTCCCTGCATATGCAAAGTTCCTCAAAGAACTTTGTACGCAGAAAAGGAAGTCAATGTCCCATGTGCAGAAAAAGATTTATTTAACTGGGCAGGTGAGCGCATTATTGCAACATCAAACCCCACCTAAGCTCAAGGACCCAGGGATTCCGATCATCTCATGTGTCATAGGAAACATCACTGTTGGGCGTGCATTGCTCGACCTTGGGGCAAGTGTTAACATCTTGCCGAGTTTCTTTTATGACCAATTTGAATTGAAAGAGATGAAACCTACACCTATGACTCTTCAGCTCGCAGATAGATCTATCAAGGTCCCAAGAGGGATACTTGAAGATGTTTTAGTCAAGGTGGAGGATTGTTATTTCCCTGTCGACTTCGTGATATTAGATATGGAGGGAGTTGATAGCCCACAACAGACTCCTATTATTATCGGTCGCCCCTTCCTAGCTACCGCCAATGCGTGCATTAATTGCCGCACTGGTGCGATGGATGTGTCATTCGGAAATAGGAAGATGCGGCTAAACATTTTTCGTGCTGCTATGGGGCCTGCTGTTGAGGAGGCTTCTTTCGAGGTCGATGTCATTCAAGACCTCGTAGAAGCAGAATATGCTTGGTTATTGAGTAATTCACCTCTTGAGGAGGATAAGGAATCACTAGAAGAGCATCACCTAGAATTACTTGCGAATCAGATAGGTGATTTGAATTGGATCGGGCACTTCGAGCCATTCAGAGGTATACAAGATGGGAACACACTGCGCAGTGTCACAGATGACATTATTTTTCATAGAGAGCCCGATTGAGCCTGACTTCATGTCCATTGATCACATGGACGATGAAGGATTTTTTCGGGGATCCGTCTGGCTGGGGACGTGAAACTTAGCGCTTTATGGGAGGCAACCCATATTCTGTACAATATTACATTTGCTGTTAGGATTTGTAGATTTTATTTGGTTTTATTTTTCTATTCTATGAGTTTTATGTTTTGTCATGTATACATTGCATTTATTACATTCATAGAACGTGTATTTTTAATTCATGTCAGGTCATTCTACTCTTTTCCCTCATTTATTTCTCTCATGTGCATTCACGTAGTTTCATATAAGCATGGGGGAGTGCCACTGGGACATTGTCATTCAAGCATGGGGGAGGGTGTAGTTTGCACACCTTGATATTTCTGTTTACGTTCTTGCACATGTTTACACATCTCTCATGAAAAGTAGATTTTTAAAGAAAGAGTTTGAACTTATATGAATGTTATTTCAAATTTAATGTTTTTAGAGGATTTTTAAGCCCCACGAATTTTTTTTCTGACATAGATCTAAAAATTATGGTTGTTTATGCGGATTTCAAAGAAATGATGATAGATACATGTTAGAATTTATTTTGAATCATAAATATGAATATGCATAGTTCTATTTTTTTGAAAAACTAAGCAAATGAACAAAAGCGTAAAAAATGAGCTCAAAAAGTGAGAAAAAGCATGCGTTAGGTTGTTTGAATAATTTCACAATCCTTAGTAGATGGAACTTAGATGTAAGTTGAAACTTTTAATTCCATTTCGAAAAGGAGAGTGGAAAACTTCGTGATCCTAAGTAACTGAGAACAGATACAAGTTGAAATGTTTGATTCTCATGTTATAAAGGTGAATGAAGGAAGTCACTTTTATGTCTTAGTTGATATCTTTTGGTATGTATTGAAAAAGTATAGAAGATATTGACATTGCACAAGGCATAAAAGCAGACCACACGCAAGCTATATGAGAAAAATAAGTGCGCAAAAAGAAAAAGCGTGAAAAGAAAAAAAAAAAAAAGAGAAGAGAGAAAAGAGCTTAAAAAGAAAGAAAAGTTCAATGCTTAGAAGTGTGATTGAGAAAACCTGTGCAGAAAACATATGAGTGAGGATAAGTAAATAATAATATGTTTTTATTGGATTTTCTAAGAATAAAACATAAATAATTATGATATTTAGAAAAGTGAAAGAAATTCTTTTCTGTGGTGTATATATAAAAGACTCTAATTATGTTTGATTTTTTTTGTAACAGGAAATATTTGTGAAAACAAAGTCTTTAATTACCTACTGCTTATGAGAATGTGTAATATTATGCATACATGACAGAGATGTTTGTGGGTAGCATCACTGCAAACCCTCACGAGACCTTACTCGTCCACTGGGGTAACCCAGGGGTTGAAAGGGCTTGTTGCATGAGCTAAATGCAACCGTGATTCCTACGAAAGTGAGTTAGGTGATAGTTTGATTTCATGCATTTTTCTAGTTTGCTCGAGGACTAGCAAAACATAAGCATGGGGGTATTTGATCATGCATATAATTCAGGGTTAATTAACATTAAAATATGCATGATTTTATAAAATAATGTTTCAAAAACCCAATTTTATGTTAGTTTTCGAGTAAATGAGCTAAAATGATTGAAAATTAGAAAATGCTTGAAAAAGTAGCTTTATTTTGCATTTTAGTATATATTTTAATGTTTGTATTTACGTAATAGTTTTAGTTGTTAATAAATTTTTTTTTAGAGAAACATAATTTCATATTGCAAGTTAGATAAATCATTTTTGGTTTTCTTTATAGAAAATAAGAAAAAAATATTAAATATATAGAATAGAATAGTTATATTTTTTAAAAAATAATAAATAATAATAATCAAATAAGGTTTTTAGGTTTTTAGCAAATAAAAACTGTTAAATAGTTTTTTTAAAAAAAATAAACCAAACCGGTTCAAACCGGTTTGCATAAAAAAAAACTGAAAAAAATAAATAATAAGTAACCGGCTTGAACCGGTTTGAAGTTTTTAAAACTCAAAACATTTTCTGTTTCAAACCGGTTCCAGCCGGTTTGAAAGGTTTTAAAACCCAGAAAAACGAAAAGAGGGGCGTCTCCCCCTTCTTGAGCTACAGCCTACTTTTCTTCTCCCTCCTCTCCACTTCTCCTGAGCTTTTCTTCCCCTTCTCCCTCTTTCTCTCTTCTTCCCTGTTTTTCGGTGGAGAGACTTCCAGCAAAGGCGGCGGTGTACGGGCGGTGGAGGCCACCAGCTTCTCCTCTAACCCCTCAAGTTACGGTAACATTTTCTTCTTCTTCTTCTTCTATACCTCTTCTCCTTCACTTCTTTTCCTTCTATGCATTCACGTATTCTCTGTTTCACATCAAAGCATTCATCTTCATACATAATATCTTTTGCATAGTTTTTTTTTTTATCAATGTGATTTAGTTGCATTGTAGATTCATTTAGCCTCTGAATTCATTCATTTGTTGCACAACATATGCATCAATTGCATCATCACCGTGAAATCCTCTGATTTCACGGTGAAATTGTTGTCGTGAAATACATTCTCAGATCTGCCGAATTTGTATGGTCTGCTGAACTATGCAATTCATTATCTGTATCATTAACTTTCCTAGTGAAGAGTAGAGTTGTCGTGGTTTATTTGATCGGTTGGATTCCTCTTTTCTCTATCAGTGGATTCAACCCTCTTTTACCAGATTAGCTCCAGACTGGCCGGATTCTTCTTCTTTCTGGCAGATTTCTCTTCTATCAGAATATACTTGCCGATCCGCCGGATTGGCTCTACCTACAGTGAATTCTGCTATAAAAACTATTGGAATTTGTTTTCTATCCGGTGCCCTCACCTGAGCCCCATCATTGGCCGGTCTTTGTGATTTCTTTGAATTGTGAAGGCATAAGTGCTTTACGATACTGATTTTCTTAACTAGACTATATTCCATGTTCACGGCTGAACCTAATATGGTAGTCTCTATTAAGGACAACCTTATTTCAGTTTGAATTTCATCGGGCCTTTGATTTTCACGGCTAAGCCTATTTCACGGCAGCTTCCTTTTACATCTTCATGACATTTATAAATTCATTTGCACAATGTCCGTTAGTTTGTTGCATCTCATCCATTGCCAAATAACATTTTCTCTCTTATTTGCATTTCTGATTTCCTGTTTTGCTTTCAGTAATTTTCTGTTTTACATATAGTGAAATTCTGTTTTTCCATTCTCTGCTTTTCCTATTTCCATTTTGTAGTTGTTAGTTTAGTTGGTTAGTAAGTAATATATAGTTGTTAAGTCAAGTTATTTTTTTTAGATAATACATGTTTAGTTACTTAAGTCGATTAACTCCTAGTTAGATGAGTAATTGTTAGCTTAATCATGATTTCATTTAGTTAAGTAAATAAGCTTACTCAATGCCATATCATTAGATTTACTTAGTTAATTAGTTGTTTTCAATATTATACTTAGTCATAGAATTACTTAGTTAATTGTCATTAGGTTTACCGAGTTATTGTCATTTAGATTTCGGTTATCTTACTTTTCATTGTTTTAGTATTCTTCGTTTAGCACTATTTCTACTTCTCTCTCTTGTACTGCTCGTGTACATTTGACTTGTGCAGGATCGCACAGGAGTGGAGTTGAAGCGTATACGTGACACGGAAGGGTGCAAGAGTAGAAGCTTCTTTTTTACTTTTCAGTTTAGAATTAGGAATTTGATTCTGGGTTTGTAAATATCGCTTTTTACGCCCTCTGCGAAGGGTATTCATTTATTGTAATAATTAGTTGTTTTTACTTTTCTCGTACATTTTACATTTAATAATTCAGCAATAAAGAAATAGTTTAGAATTGTGTGTTTGAATATGAAATATTCCCGTTCCCTGAGTTCGACCCGGTCTCATCCACTAGTGAGAACCGGTTTTTATTATTTGATGTCTGGTTTTCACATGTTTTACATATAAAAATCTTTTCAAAATTACAACGATTTAAAAGAAGACATCAGAGTGCCAATATTGATCATATCTGATCGTGACCCGAAGTTCACCTCCCACTTCTGGGAGCAGCTACAGAGAGTCTTGGGGACAAAACTCAAGTTCAGTACCACATTCTATCTCCAAACTAACGGGCAATCTGAGCGGACCATACAGACTCTTGAAGATATGCTAAGAGCCTGTATGTTGGAATAGAAAGGTGATTGAGACTCCCACTTAGCGTTGACTGAATTTGCTTATAATAATAGCCACCACGCTAGCATTAGGATGACACCATATGAAGCCTTATACGGATGACCCTGCCGATCACCAATCCATTGAGGTGAAGTGGGTGAGCGAACCTTGGACTCACCAATTGTGTTGCAGCACTACACTGAGCAGGTCCACATGATTAGAAAGAAGCTACTGACTGCTCAGAGCCGATAGAAGAGCTACGCAGATCAACGACATAGGGAACTCACTTTTACGGTTGGAGATAAGGTTTTTATCAAGGTCTCTCCAACCAAGAGTGTGTTCCGTTTCGAAAAGAAGGGGAAGCTCAACCCCAGATTTGTTGGTCCCTTCGAGGTCTTGAATCGGATCGAAGAGACTGCCTACCAAGTTGCATTGCCACCGCAATATGCATAAATACATGATGTATTTCACGTATCAATGCTTCGAAAATATGTTCATGATCCTTCTCACGTCATCCAACATGAAGATATTGACATTTGAGAAGACATGACAGTAGAGGAAAGGCCAGTGGAGATCATGGACCGACGAGAGCAAGTGCTAATAACGAAGGTCATTCCACTTATTAAAGTGAGATTACAACATCATGGAATCGATGATTGCACTTGGGAGCCCGAGTCTGATATGCGGGATAAGTATCTTGAACTCTTTGCCTTGTACTCTTAACTGAATTTCGCGGACAAAATTCCTTTAAGGGGGTAATGATGTAAGATCCACAATTTTTCAGACAATTTCTCAATAAAATTCATGAGGCATTTACCGGTAAAAATAACATTTATACTCAAAATGCAAATCAAACCGATTCCTGTGAGCCAGTTATACTTAGGATATTCATCGCTTTGCGAATATATGCTCAAACACTCTGAAAGTCATAACTTCCTACCTAGACGAAATCAAGAGATTTTCATGAGCCAACTTTCTTAGTTACGTCAATACGAAGGGAATGACGTACTAAAAAAATTTCAGAAAAAAATCGCTGAAAACCCAAAATTTTTGCGGGACCCACAGAAATGTTGGTGGCACCCATAAAAATATTTCTCATAAAATATCTGATGGGACCCATAAAATATCCCATGAAAATATCTAGTGAGACCCATAGGATATTTCATAGAATATTTCATCTGGATAAGATCAAGGAGTCATCCGGATGAGATCAACTTGGATTTCTGAAAAAGATAGGGGCATTGAAGTAAAAGAGCTTGCTTAGGGGCTAAGCAAGCTTGGCTATAAAAGGAGGTGACCCCCCTTTGAAAAAATCACCAACCCCCTCTCTCCTTTGCCTTCTCTCTTTCCTAAACCTCATCCAGTGAGCCCACTTGGTCTGAGCCTGCCTGACCTGGTCCTAGCTCACCTGATCTGGTCCAAACCCAGTTGACTTGACTTGAACCTAGTTGGGTTCGAAGTTAAAGTCAAAGTCCTTTTTGGTCTAGATTCTGGTTTGGTTTTCTAAACCCAGACTTAGCCTGCTTGGGCTAAAACCGAACCTGCTGAACCCAGTTGACTTGGACCGAACCCAGTTTGGTTCAAACCACTTAGGTTGAGCAGCTTGACCAGCATTACCTCTTTCTCAACTAGGTCGACCTCATCTGACCTAGTCTGACCTCTTGACTGAAGGATCAAACCTCGTTCGAAGCATTGGAGCGTTCAAGAGTCGTTTCTTCTACAATTTGAAGTAAGTTCGCTTCGTTTATCCATCTCTCTCAAGTATTTATTTGTTTGTATATAGAATATACTTTTTGAAGTAGTATTTGATCCTAGTTCTTAGTTAAACCCTCTAGGACACTTCGATGTTCATGTGCTTGCCTTGTAACTATCGTTAAATATATATGCTCAAATGCATAGTATATGCATTCTTAAAAATGGTATCTTGCCCTAGTTTCTGGTTGAGCCCTTTAGGACACTTTGGTGTTCACTCGCTCACCTTATAACTATCGTTGGATACAGATCTTGGTGTATATCATCTGAAAATGGGCCATTGCGTCTTATATCGCCAAGGTTGTGTAATTTAACTTTGCCGTCGCGTCGTATGATGCCAAGGCTCCCTGCTTTATGCAATTTCCAATTATGCACTTTCGATTATGCATTTACTTATGCCATCGAGTTGAATGACGCCAAGGCTCCTGCTTTCTACAAATATATATGCAGAATATGTCGTTCGGTTAAATACCCCAAACAATAGTATATGCATTTTCTTTACGCTGCCGCCATATAAAGTACAGACTTCTGCTTATATTACATATATGGCACGTAAATAAGCGTTCAAATGGAGATCAACTCTAAATCATCAATGTGATTCTCTTACTGATCGTCATTCAAGATTCTGCTTGATGAATGAAGCCCCTATTGGAAAGGCTTCGCTTTTTGGCAAAATTGTTTTTTACGTAAAGACTAAGTCATTTGCGTATGACCTGGCTATGGCCCAGAGTTCCCAACAACCTTGATAGATGCAAGGTATGTACAATGGTGCACATCCATTTCTCGAGTTGAACGTAGAGATTTCCCGCCAAAGAGAGGAGATGTCGCTGAAATGGATAAAAGAAACACACGCTTTCTCCATTAAAGAGAGGAAGTGCTGCAGAAATTTTTGAAGAAGTTAAAAGTAGCTCAGAAAGAACGTAGCAGGATACTCTGTCATATAGCGGAGTGCTACCTAGTTCATAAAATGCTTTCTACAACGTAGAAAGGATCGTCACACCACTGCCGATAGAGCAAGGGAGGTGCTGACAAAATGGTTGGTAGAAGAGCTGCCAGAACCGATTGAACAACATAATGATGTCTGTTGTTGGAACGATGCCAGAATGACTCATCTCTCAAATGCCTGTAAAGGCACCTTACTCGTAAGGGCCGCTGAGCCAGAGTAGAGGTTGCGCCTTGACAAGGTTTGGACTCGTTGCGTAAAAATACGCCGAGCAGCCGATCTATTGAGATCGAGTCATATGCATGCTCATTAAGAACGGTTATACAACCAGACTCGTAAGGGTCGCAAAGCCAAAGTGTGTTGTTTTCACCCATAAGAGGTGAGATGCTCGTGACGGCCGCAGTGCCGAGAGCAGAGTTAAGCATGCATATGAATAAGACTTAAGGTCGCACATACCCCACGATTGATGATCGTGTTAGGAGTATCCCCCTCGGTTGATGGCCGTGCTTGGGGCATACTGAATGGGGTCGGGTACATACTCCTGTAATGCTGAGACGCGAGCTGCCTAAATGACATGCAATATCTGTCCAAGTAATCGTAAGACTGACATACCCCTTCAGAAATTATGCTCACTGTGGAATGATAGTGATGGGCAACCTTGAGTGACATGTATTAAACTTTGGACCTGATAGAGTCCACGATGGCCTCAGTCACTGATGGGTTTTGGGGTCGTGGTTATCCTTAAGATCTAAGGATTGAACCCAACTACTGCAAGTAGAGGATGCATCCAAATATGGGCCTAGTAGGGTTCTCCCGGTTGAAACACAACGCCCTACTATGGATAGGGTCTACAGGCCTCTGGGGTATCTAAAGTACATGGAATAATCAACCTCCAGAACGTCGAGTTGATGTCTGAACAATTGCTTAGCCTGCGTACCAAGGGTGGAAGAGGTTAAATATCGAAACAATGCATTAGCTCTAGGTTCAGCGATGCTTGAATGTATGAGTGGATGGATGTTGTTGAGTCAGTCCTGCATAACCTTTGTGAATGTGTCATGATCGGTATACGACTAGACCGACTACGCAAAGACCTGTGTTGTATCCGCACGATTAAGCGAAGCTCGAGGAGTTGTCCTTAGATGCGTGGGATACAGATGTGCCAAGTATGAAGACTTGAGCTAGACATCCCTTTGAGACCCAGAAGAGGTCAAGGCTAAGTCGTAGAGACTTGAGCAATTATTCAAATCACAGCCCTGAAGAGGCTTGCTTTAAGTAATAAAGACTTGAGCGGATGTTCAACTCATAGCCCTCAGGAGGCTCTTGCGATATACGCTAAGTCGTAGAGGCTTGAGCGTCATTATTGTGAACTGCGACTCTGAGTGGTCAACGCATTTACTTGAGTTGAATGGATATGTGATTGCTTGCTTACCAGACCATCAGTGGTTCTGACCCTGTTTTATAGGGATTTCAGGTATTGAAACTGCGTTGCGATATGCGGAGCAAGGAGGCATCGAGTACCAGAGTTTCTCTAGACAGAATTGTACTGCTTCCTTTTATTAAACCTTTACTGCTTTTCCCAGCAATGATGTTGTAATAAACATATGGGTTTCGATAAAATGGAACACTTTGGTGGTCAATGAGTTACTTGGCCACATACCTGTAATGTGCCCGAGGTTTTCTAAAACTGATGACTCATTATCGTCTGATTCCGCTCCTAAAAGCTTTTATAAGTTCTGCTATTAAAAAAAAAGAAATTTCTGAAAATTTTAACTTAGGTTTGTTTTGGAAATCTGGGGCATTACAATCACCCAGCTTCTAGGTTGAAGGAAGGAGAATGGAGGTCGACCCTGTAATGCTTGGCTGCTCCTTTGTGGCTCGGCTACTCCTTGAAGGTTTGATAGAAGGTGGAAGGGAGAAGGAGGAATCTCAGAAAGGGGCATGTGGTAGGAGAGAGAAAGAGGGGGGAAGCCAAAAGCAAAAATCCTAGATGCCTCAGGTGGGTCGGCTATGGGGTTCTTCTCGAAGGGTGACAGATGATGGATGGATAGGGGAGTCGACTAGGTGAGTTTAAAAAAGAGGTGGCTACAACTTAGGAAAAGCAAAAAGCAAGTTTGCTTTTCCTAATTTGTAGGAAAAGCAAAGAGAGCTATTTGATTTTTTTTTACTTTTCCAAAGAAGCCCTCAATGTGGTGCCACCTCAAGGTGGGGCCCCACTTTGTTATGTAATAAAATGAAAGAAACAAAAATATAATGAAAATGAGGCTCTGGAGAGGTGCCACCTTAGAGGGGGCAAATTTGCTTTTTGATTTTTTTTTTGAATTTTTGTTTGCTTTTTCTTTTCCTAAAACCTAGCTAAAGCACCTAACTTTAAGGAAATCAATGGTGGAGATTTTTCTTTTTGAAAACTTTTTCAAAACCTAGCTAGTTTCAGGGAGGTTCAATTGAGGCGCCACCTCAGGGTGGGGGCCACTTTTTATTTTGAGATGACAAAAACAAATAAATAAAAAAAATCTTTTTTTTTGGAGAAGCGCCACCTCAGAGGGGGATGACTCCTTAATTTTAGGCTTTTTTTGAAAAAACTTGAAAACAAAAGCTAACTTTTAAAGAAGATCCAAGGTGGCGCCCCTTCAGAGTGCCCCCCCCCTGGAATTCGAATTTTTGAGTGCCTTAGGGTGGCGCCACCTCAGAGTGAGGAAGCTTCTCCTTTTTAGGCTTTTTCAGAAAGCTTAAGAAAAACCTAATTCTAAAGAAGGGCTAATGTGGCGCCACTTCAGGGTGGACCCCACCTTGCCTTTTTAATGGTTGGAATTAAAAAACAAAGACTAAAATGAAAAAAAAAAACTTAAAACCTCTTTTTGGAATTTTCATTAAACTCTAAACTGACTAGCAATTATAAAACAATACTTGACCTAATTACAAATTTTTTTTAAAAGAGGGTGCTTTTCAAAGCACTTTTATGAAAACAATTTTGAAATTGTGGATAAAGAGGGTAAATAAAGAGATTTTATAAACTTCAAAGTCTTTTTTGTAAATTTGGAATAGAAATTCTAGGTTCAGAGCCTCGTCCCCTCCTTTAGGCAGAACCAGTCCATTTTATCAAAAAGCATCCAAATTGTTTTCTTGATAAAACATTTTGAAATTCAAAGTCTTGGGGTTAGAATGAGAGAAAATAGTAATTTGAAGACCCAGGGGTTTAAAATCAGTTTTAAAAGAGTTAAAAAACCAGAATCTGGATTGAAAGTTTTAAAATCAGGAGTTCTGGACCTCGAAATGACATGCTGCACAGTGAAGTTATATGAAATATTGTGCGATGACATGCACTGACATGTTTCGGGGAATTCAATTCTGAACAAGGAATTTGAGATTTCAGTCTCCTGATATGAGTAACACTTTAAAAATCTGTGACTGAGAGTGAAGATTTGAGCCAGAATGTGGAAAATTTGAGAATTGTAAATGAAATTTGGACTTCTGCATGGTTCAGGCTCAGAAATTGACTCAGTTGCTCCCTGAAGATCTTAGAGAACGGGTCGCGATGACTGTATGAGAGTGCTGGGGAAGGTGAGTGAGAATTTGGGGTGTTTACAGCGTTGCACATCCATTTCTTTCAGGCACAAAGGCAACTACCATTCTCTCTCTCTCTCTCTCTCTCTCTATATATATATATATATATAGTGGCAGCTGCACAACTACGTACGGGATCACACTGATGGCCAGCACAAAAAACCGTTAAAAAAAATAAAACACACTTTTTCTGTAGTTTAGCATTTTTACCAGTGGTTTTTGACTGCTGCTAAAGGTTCTAAGGAAAAATGGAGCCCTTAGTGGTGGTAAAAAAACTGTCACTAAAGATATCATCGGAAGACCTTTAGTGACAGTGTTTTGACCATCACTAAAGGGAAAAAATGCGCAAAAAACCTGCTTTTTGCTCCTTTGCACTTTTTTTGTGGCCGTCCGTCACAGAGCACCTAAGGGTTGCACAACTCTCTCTCTCTCTCTCTCTCTCTCTCTCTCTCTCTATATATATATATATATATATATATATATATATATATATCATGATTGTTCCCTCATGCATCAACCTCTTTCCACAGCAAGCTTCTACGACAAAATGGACGATGAAAAGCTTAAAGAAAACTGACCTAATCAACGGCGAGTGACAAGGTTTGAGTTAGTAAGAGCATGGGCAACCCTAGTAGTACACAAATTGGGTGATTATGAAATGTCTGATTTTTTTTTCCATAACAGAGCTGGGGGATTAAGGCCCCCTCCTTTTACATAAAGTCAACTCAATCAGCCCTATCTGGAGGTCTGACCCTCCAGATAATAAAATCCCCCTGTTCCGGAACAAGTGAAAGACTGCTAAACTGGGATTACTATTAAAGATGAAATGTCTAATTGATGGATTGACAAAACAACTTAGGAGTCATGTAGGTCTAGATTACAGATATCCAAACAGATGAGCAAATAAGCCTGGTAGGTTGGATCCGAGTCTAGTTAAAACGTCTTATTAACTGATTCTGTAGTTTTTTCTTGGGGGGGGGCATGACTCTGGTGCAATCAAGTCACACTCCCACAATGTAAAAGGGTCTGATAGCGATCTTGGCCTTCAACTGCCTGAACTGGTTGCACATGATTGACTCATGAATAATTGTTCGAGTCAAGTCTCTTGACAATTCAGCCTAGCTAGGAGTTGCTGCTAATCCTTCTTCTTAGAACTTTTTATAGCCCGAACCTTTGCCAACAATATGATAGCCTAGGCACACTATATTTATCCAAGGGTATCCAGTTGATCAATTCCCCAGTTTGGTTACCAAGAGAGGAAAAAAAAGAAAAGAAAAAGGTAGCCAGTTCCGTCCTCACACATCCATCACGTAGTACGGACTTCGTGTTACATCCATCACGTAGTACGGACTTCGTGTAAGATGTGTAGTCTAGTTCATTAAAAAAAAAATGTAAGATGTGGTCTTGTTACCTGTGAAGGTGTACCATCTTCTGTGACGTAAACAAAATGTTGGGAGAGGGAGTTGTTATTAGGAGACCGTGGTGTATGTTCTTCCCCGATGATTCACTGAATCCCACGTCTGTGTTCGGGGGATCGAATGAGTGCCACATATTCATGCACATGGGGCTCGTATTCCCGTGTATGTTGACATACTTTGCATCAGACTCTGGTGCTATTGCAAAGACTTAATCACCCTTACTTGCTTTTCTTGCCCTGAAATGGTGGTTCGAGGAAATGACAAAAATATCCTCCATTCAAAAGTTGTGAAACGACGGGTCGATAAAAGGACAAAAAAGTCCTCCATCCAGAAAGTTTGATGTTAACCATTTAAAGTGGAGACGTTCCCTATTCATTAAACTCCTGCGCCATCTGTTGTAACAGTTGCTCCCATTATCAACCCAAACTTTGCCTTCGTCTCCAGTCGAGCTTTCCGCCTTATTTTTTATCCTGTTGTACAAGACATTGTCGCCTTCTCGTGCCTGCCTTGTGTTACAAAACATTCCACTGTCTTCTTTTATTTGTCGTTGTTGTTAGGCATTATGGAAGAAAGCAATGATGCACAAACATTCAAACCAGTGCCATTAAGGCAGCGTGAGTAGCTTTTCATCTCATCATGCTATCGATGAAGAAGACATGTCGTCTTGTGTGCCATTAAGGCATTGTTTGGTTATTGTAGGTAGATCATGTCCTTATGATGGATGGAAACTTATCGATATTTGTAAGACGCTGGGACCTGTTGACAAGAATGCTTGTTTACAAATGCTAGGAAGGGCCTCTACCCCATCAGGTATCCTACATTAACTCATCATATGCATTGTATCTCAAACCGCTGTATTAGTAACAGACTCCCATTTTTGCGAGATACATTTTTGTTAGTTAATATCGATTTGTAAGGGTAAAAAGCTGCAAACAGAAATTGATATATTACTTAAAACATTTTTGAGCTTATCATCAGGTTGTAATAAAGACAATGTAGCTTAATCAATCGAAAGATCTGGAGAATTGAATATCTATACTTATGACGCAACTGAAGAATTGAACATCTGCACTAATGATGCACATGAAAAGAAGGGTGCAGGCATTAGACCCACTCTTGACTTGAATGTTCCAGTAGAAGAAATGCAATTCAATGATGAGGTAGACTACCAAGACAGTGCATATAATAAAGGTGTAGGCACCAGGAATGTACACGGAAGTACACTTGACTTGAATGTTCCAGGAGAAGAAATGCAATTCAGTAATGAGGTAGATTTTGATGTCAGTACACTTAATAAAACCGGAGGAACTGGGAATGTACATGGAATTACACTTGACTATGGTCCTGTAGAAGGAATGCAGTTTAATAACGAGGAAGATGCATATAAATTTTACAATGAGTATACCTTAAAAGTTGGCTTCAGTGTGCGAAGGTTTTCTTGGTCAAAAAATGCACAGGGTGTCTTGGTTAGAAAGACATATGTCTGTTCCAAGCAAGGTTGGAAGAAATCAATGAGAAATCCAACAACGAGCATGCCAGAATCAAGATGTGGATGTCAGGCGAGATTGGTTTTGAGAAGACATCCGAATGGGAAATTTGTCGTGCGTACTTTAATCAATGATCATAATCATGATTTATCTGCATCATTTATGACTCCTATGCTAAGGTCACATCGTAAAGTAACTATAGCGCATGCTGCAATAGCTGAAATAGCCGATAGCGCCGGCATTGCACCAAGGAAGACATACAATTTGTTTACCCGCATAGATGGTGGTCGCGAAAATGTGCCATTCACACCTTTGGATCTAAGAAACCACTTGAGAAAGAAGAGAACAGATAACATGAACGGAAAAATATGTTCTTTGGTTCGTTACTTACAGAATAAATCAAGTAATGAACATGGTTTCTTTAGTGCAATGCAAGTGGACAAAGATGGATATGTTGTGAATATGTTTTGGGCAGATTCAAAGTCTAGAGTAGATTATGAATGCTTCAATGATGTGCTTGTGTTTGATACTACAGTAAAGATTAATACTGAACATTGGCCATTTGCGCAGTTTGTGGGAGTGAACCATCACGCACAAAGTTGTATATTAGGCGGTGCTTTTGTGTATGACCAGACCAAGAAAAGCTTTGAGTGGTTGTTCAGAGTATTTACACAGGCAATGAACGGGAAACATCCTGAAACTGTACTTACAGATGGTGATTACGCAATTGCGGCTGCAGTGCTTCATGTGTGGCCAGATGCACATCATCGCCTATGTTTGTGGCATATCTTTCAAAATGCAGCAAATAACATAGGACACATATTTAATCAAAATACAGGGTTTGACAAAACGTTTACAAGGTGTGTACTTCATAGCGTAGACGAGGTCACTTTTAAGTCAGATTGGGACAAAATGATTAAGACATACGACCTTACTGACTGTCTGTGGTTACAAAATTTATATGCAGAAAAAGAGAAGTGGGCATTGGAATATGGAAGACAATATTTTTGTGCAGGTATGATAAGCACACAAAGAGCCGAATCTATGCATGCCACCCTGAAGAAAACCCTGTATTCATGTGTAACAATGTTTCGTTTCATGGAACAATATGAATTATTTGTAGACGGTCTAAGACAGAATGAGCTTGAACAAGACGTGAAATGCTTCAATACACGACCTTTAACTTTTGGCATGTAAATATTGATGCGACCTGCAGCTCTGTATACACTAACTGTATTTGAATGGATCAAGAAAGAGGTGTTGCATGTCATGAATTGCAAAATAGAAGGACTCGTGCAAACCGAGAATATGCACAAATACCATATTTTTTGTCAGGGCGAAAAGCATCAGGAAAGGCAAGAAGCACATGTCACGTATAATGTTGACAACGAAAGGGTAGAATGTTCGTGCAAAATGTATGAATTCAAAGGTATTCTATGCTGTCATGCATTAAAGACACTCAATCAATAGAAGATACAAGAAATACCTGAGTCTTACCTAATGCGAAGATGGAAGAGATGCGCAAAGATTGAAATGCTCGTTATGGACAATGCGAGTAAATCTGGTGTTGACCAGAAGCGCCACATAGCCTCTCGTTACCAACAACTATGTAGGTCATTCATGCATGTTGCTGATTTGGCATCGAGAAGTGAAGAATGCTATGTATCTGTGAGAAAAGCTGCAATGGAGTTACTTGAAAACGCGGAGTCAAATCTCCTTAAGTCCGTTGCAGCGAATGAATACCAGCAGAAGATAATGGGATCGAACACCGCAGGTGAAAATCATGTTTCACTTGACACTCCAAAGAAGTTGCGTTGAAGCGTAAACATTATCTTCAACAAGTCAGTAGTGAACGTTGTTGATTATGATGAACATATTCATGAAGCGAAGGGTATCAAAAGAAAACCTGCCTCTGATCGCAGTCATCGGAGGTCAAAGGGTGCAATGGAATTGGTTGGCAAGAAAAGGACTAAGAAACAACCAACCTGTAATAAAAAACAACAAAGCCCTTCAAATGAACAGGTATTTTTGACATTATATTGCTTCCCATTACGTGAAGCTTGTCAATATCTAACTCGTGTAATGTCCAACATGCAGCAATACCCTACAGAAGTACCAGCAAACGTTGAAACCTCCATTCCTCCCGACCATATTTCTGGAAAGGATCGCTTCAGTTTTACAAGTCTATTGGTATGTAATCAATGTGGTGAGGAGGTATGCATTTCTTGTGAAACTTAATGCACTGTCTGATATTTTCTCTATCATGACAGGCTCTGATGCATTCGACAGATGGGTATGGGACGCAGGAATCTCGTGTGGGCTATTAGTTTAGTTGTCATGCCTCTTTGCATAACCCGATTGCAACATTGTCGGATTTGTTACGAGTTTATAGTGATTTGTCATCGACGACTTGCGGTCCGTGCTTGTGTTTTTTCGATTTATGGTTATCGTTGAATAGCGATCTGTGTCATCGCAGCATAGTGATGTGTGGGTATTGTTCGAATGTCAATCTAAGCGGGCTGAGAAAGGTTGTTCAAGTAAGTTTTTATGGGGCATTGATCAAGGTTGCGATTCATTTTATGATCTGAGTTTGCTATCACCACGCAAATGAATTCTTACTTAGATCATGAAATGAAACACAACCATGATCAATGCCCCAAAAAGACTTACTTGAACAACCCCTCAGATAACGCTTAGAGTGACAGTCGAACAATACCCCCAAATCATTATGCTGCGGTGCCAAATATCGCTATTCGACGATAACCAAAAAATCGCCATTAAGTTATGTCATGAACCAGCAGAATCCAGAAATCACTATTTAGCGATTAAAGCAAAAAAATCGCTATTCAGCGATTAAAGCAAAAATACAAGCACGGGCCGCAGGTGGTCGATGACAGATCACTATAAACTCGTAACAAATCCGACAATGTTGAAATCTGGTCAATTTACCAACGTTAGTTGGTAAAGATATGATTGTAAATAAAAGGCGTCGATTCAACTTCTTTTGCAACAATTCTTTCGTTTTCCCAACACCTCCAATTGTTATCTTGTGAAAACTTTTAGCCATATGTTGTAAATAAAAGGATAATCAATGTGTCATTTCTCTTCCTCACTTCATTTCTTAATTGGTAAGTAAACCTCTTCGTCTATTACAGAGTGAGCTTTGTTCGCTTTAACAGTGGATGTGCAAGTGTGAGGGGTACTCCATAATTTGTCATAATCGCTTTGGAGTTCTTAACATGGGTTCGTTCAGATCCCTCTGTTTTTTATCAACAAACATTGATTATCGCTTTATACTAGTATCGTTTAACACCGCAACTCGGTGTTGACTAACACCGCTACGTGCTACCGCGATGTAGGCCGTGAACAATAATTTAACGAGTTCTGATGTCGTAATTGACATCAGTGAATAGCGTAAGTAGAAAAGCTACCGCCATCAGAGAAGATCGATGCGACGAAATCGCTACTGATGATCAAAAGTAAACTGTCTTCGATAAGTTACGGTATTTGAAACGACGGGTTGTCTTTGATAAAGGGCGGGTTGTCTTCGATAAAGGGCGGTATTCGATAAAGGGCGGTATTAAAACCCAATCATTTAAGTTGCGGGTTGTCTTCAATAAAGGGCGGTATTCGAAACGATGATTTTTTAATTATTTAAAACCAAATCATTTAAGTTACGGGTTGTCTTCGATAAAGGGCGGTATTCGAAACGACGATTTTTAATTATTTAAAACACAATCATATAATTAGCGGGTTTTTTCGAAAAAGGATGGCATGGCGGAAGATGACTTTTTTATTATTTAAAATGCAATCATCTAATTTGCAAACATTTATCGAGGAACGGCAGCATGTGAAATGACGTATTATTAATTATTTAAAACGCAATCATCTATTTTGCAAAAGGGCGGCATGTTAAAGGACGTTTCCTTTATATTTGACTAACGACGTCGATTCCGTATTTGTGTTACAAAGGTGGCATCGATATCGTCGTCTAGGCATGGCGCCGAAGAAGAGGACTATGGCAACAATACGACCAGGCATGGCGACGAAGAAGAGGACGATGGGAGCAGTACTACCAGTCATGGCGCCAAAGGAGAGGACGATTGGAGCAATACGACCAGTCATGGCGCCAAAGGAGAGCACGATGGGAGCAATACGACCAGCCACGGCACCGACGAAGAAGACAACCACTCTCACAGTACCAGCTTTACCGCTTAAGACGTATAATTTTGCCTTTTCATGTCGTATTTCGTCTTTTGTTGTTTACTGTAGAAAATAATTTGAACAGCGAATTCTGAATACTAAGCTAATGGTGCACTCAGTGCAACATCCATAGATAAAGGTGGGCGACAACTCCCTAACGAGGACCTAGATGACATCGAGCAGATGCAAGATGAATTTGCAGACGGGAACACTATCAGTAATTTTGTACGTACGCAACCACTATCATTTACTAGGTCTTCGGTTTGTATGTTTTGAAGTTTGTAAATTTTTGCAACCAGACAATGTGTGATTTTGTCAATTATATTCAAAGCAACGCAACGAGCAATACAGTACGCATCATCACCCCTTATTTCATGGTATGTGTGGTCTGCCATTGTTTTATTTGCTTTTATGACTTACTCAAATTTCTTGTTGGTTAAACCTTACTATTTCGTGCAACAGATGTACGTCCGGCGAAAACCATACACCAGTGGATTCGCAGATGCACTACCTTGTTGGAACAGCGGTGAAGAGTTCGTAGACTTTGCGAATTTTGATAAGGTAAGTTAACAAACCTCTTCTCCAAGGTTTAGTCGTTACATCCCCATCAGGATCTGTCTATAGAATTATAAATTATTGTATCGATTCACAGATTTTACTTCCTACGCTATGGCAAACTCCAGAACATTGCGTCTTATACGAGATGAATTTTGTGGAAAAACAACTATGGTGCTACAACTCATTGGACTGCCACAGTGGTGTAGAACGTGACGCTATGCATTTGGTAAGCTTCTGCCCATAGGTGAAGCGTAGCTATTTCTGATGGACCAGACTGTACTATATTTTCTCTTTATCACAGGCGGGATTCCTGAAGGACTATTTGGGTGTCGACATTTCCGAGTGGATGTTGCTCTGTGCTGACGATGCTCCTGTACAAACTAATGGGATCGATTGTGGCATATTCGTAATGAAGCACATTGAAGCAATATACAAAGGAGAAGAAGTTGTTTTCATCGCTGTATGAACTTTGCATCCGCTGATATTGGGGATTCCTGTTATATATTGGTTTTACATTACATATTTTTGTTGCAGGAAGATATACCAGATTTACGCCTAGAAATATGCGGAAATTTGATTGAGTTCAAAAAGAACGGGAGACAAAATATGTAATGTGAAACCTATCGATTGCTCTCTCTGTACAACCTAACGAGCTCCGCCATCACCGTTGTCGCCCAACTACGGCTGTGCAGTCGCAACATGGTGAGGAGCGGTTGGCGTAGGTGGAGTTGGTTGATGTGGAACTGCCAGCGGTGCAGTCGCAGGCACTTAATTGTGTGGAAATGGATTACCGCGATTCCTAAATGTAATGCTTTTCTTCAGTAATTAAAAATAATGTACAACGAAAGATATTTTGTTCTTGTTCCGAAATCATTGTATAGCTCGCAACCCGTGATCGAAATGTGTGGAAATGGATTACCGCGATTTCTAGTAACCGCGATTTCTAGTAACCGCTACGTGCTACCGTGATTTGAACTACCAGGTCCCATCGCATTGATTAGTTTTAAGAATAGCTCTCTGACATGCCATTGTTCAAATTCATTAACGCGGAGGGTATTTTATATGAGATTTGCTCTTTGTTTATTAAAACAGGCGTATTAATTTGAAAACTGACGTAGGGTGATAGGACGTTTCATTAATATATGAATGACACATCACACAGGTTAAGGATGTGTTCCATTTTGCTTCGCGAATAAGGAACCAACAAACCGACAATTCCTGCAAAAGCGACTTGTTCTTGAATCGAGTGTATAGGTGCTTCGACGCGGTTGTTGTATTGATGTAGACTTTTTTTCATATGTATGCAATATCATAATTAAAGTAAATAGTCGTTTGAAATTAAAAATATTTACAAATTCTTACACAACATTTCATGGTAGTAGTAGTGTAGCTGACGTTAGACCACCATTTGTGAAGAACAAATCAACATTTTTGGCTTCACCACATTCATCTCGAGTCTCTTCTGTGATTTTCATTTTGTGCGTGTCAGCAATAACGCCATGTTTACACATCAAACATTTCATAACGATGTTGACTATTATCATTTCAAACATTGCATACATCGCTATCTATTTATGCGACTGTCAATCATGCGTGTTGGGCACCGCTGGTCGCTGCCTTTTACATCCTCGTGGCGGCTCTGCTAATTTTGCCTCCACAATTAGGAAGGACGCCAATATTTGGCAGAGTTCTTCACGGAATCCAGGTATTTGAACCTGCAAAACAAAAATTGTAATGTGGAACCAATAGACATGCATTTAATTACTAATAACATAGGACAAGAAATGGCATACCGCGTCGAAACGGGGTTCTGCACCATTGTATATTGCTTCAATGTACTTCATTACAAATATGCCGCAATCAACGCCATTATCTTGTAATGGAGCATGGTACGCTGTGCGATAGATCCACTCGCTAACATCGACTCCCAAAATGGCTTTGACGAAACCGATCTAAGAATAATGTGACACAAAGTAAATTCATGACCCCAATACAGGACACGATACTCATAAAGATGGAATCTTACGAGATGGGAAATGTCTAGCCGTAAACCACTGTCAACTTCCAAAGAATTGTAACACCAGAGTTGTTTTTCGTGTAAATTCATCACGTATAAGACCCAATGCTTTTCTGATTGCCAGAGTGTAGGAATCAATATCTGCAAATGGATCGAAAAAATGATGTTAGCACTGTCATGCTGTAACCTTGCATTCTAGGTTTGTTTTCTTACCTTTTCACTTGACAAAAGGTCTCTACATTGATTACCGTTAACCCAATAAGGTAGGTTGTCTTTAAATCCACTGGAATATGGCAAACGGCGTAAGATCGTCTGCATACCGAAACATTGCTAACAGCAAGGTTAACATACGAATCAATCAGACTTAATCAATAACCAAAAGCAACGTAAAATACAACCGATATACCATGAAATACGGGCTGACGATGCTCATAGTCTGGCTTGGTGCGTTGCTTTTAATATAACTGACGAAATCAAATATAGTCTGTTTGAAGCAAATATGGTGTTGATAACGCATGTACACATGGCTTAAGTATATAGACAACTCCTACAAGTTTCATACGAACAAAATTACTGATCATGTTGCATTCTGAGAATTCTTTGCGCATTCGTTTGATGTCCTCCGCGAGTGATTGACTAAGTTTTCGCCCAACTTCGTCGGTGGATGTACTACTGAAATGAATAAGGACATTGCAATGAACGATATGGAAATTACATTACATAGTACACAACACAAACCGCAATTAATGGCTTCAAAGACACGGATGTTATTGAAAATGGAGACGATGTGAAGACAATATACGCATGATTCGCCATTGTTGGTCGTGTAGTTGTCTTCGTCTACCTCACCAACTACAATTTTCTATGTTCGGGGGGTGGGGGGGTGGGTGGGGGAGTCCAGGTTTATGAAGGAACCGTCGGTTTGATTGTTGCTGATTCATGAAGTTGAAGATAATCACATGCATCAATGAATAATGTACGACAAATCCAAAATTTATCTAGGACAACCCTCAACTTAAATGATTGGGTTTTAAATAATTAAAAAACCATCGTTTCGACTTCATATTATAGCAATGGTTCAATGGTAGATTGACCCGACCCGAACAAACCCGTTTTCCAGGTATGAATAATCTTTGACGATTACTCAATTGATTATCAAACATGGATACATCGATATATTCATGCCAAATATCGTAGCCGTTGTCGGTTTTTTAAAAACGTTCATTGTCGCTTTATACTAGTATCATTTAACACCGCAAATCCTTGTTGACTTACAACGTTTACAAAGGGACAAGCCATTGCTGTTTGCGTTGTTGACCTCATGAGTTGAAATCCTCGCAAATGAGCGACTTCTGGAAGAGAACAATATCGTACCGATTTTGGTTGGCCGGCATACTATTGCGCGATTGCAATCTACTTACAGTTTACTTTTGATCATCAGTAGCGATTTCGTCGCATCGATCTTTTATGATCGCTATTCACTGATGTCAATTACAACGTAAGAACTCGTTAATTTTTTTTTCAGAAATGCTCTTTTCTGATCACTATACAGCGATTGCTGGGCAAAAATGCTCTATCATAACGATGGCAACCTTATTCAATTCAATGCCATGCGATTTCGTCGGACAGACATCTATCTTCGATTAAAATTTATTTATTTACGAGAGCCACAGACGAAACGTGTCTGTTACATGTAATAATAAAGAATTAAACAATAAAAGAATGTCAAGTTACGACAATTAATTATACAATTACAACAAATAGCTATCGTGATAAAAAAGAATGCCCACTGTTTATTACTAGGCACTTGACGAATCAGATGAAATATCATACACTTGTCTCTCTGTTTTTATTGGTGGACCCTCTATCCTGGGTGGCCTCTGGGTTGCGTGCATCATATTAAAAAAACTGGTCATCATCTCCACAACTGAGTTCAATTGTATCCCCATATTGCTAACTTCTGTCCTTAATTTCTTATTCTCCCTCTCCATAAGATCGAACCTTGAGGCAGAGACAATGTGCTCTTTTGTAGCAATTGTTCGCTCTTCATCGCCCTTTGTTGGTGAGGGCATCGTTGTTGTAACAGAAGAGAGACGACGTTTTCGTTGTAGAGGCTGGGCTGGAACATGAGAGGGGGCAGTTGGGATGCATGGGTTCCCAATTTTATCAATGGATAGATTTCGACGCATTGGTTCCCAATAGCATTCGAAATAGAAGGGATCAAATTGTCGCCCATTAGAATCATACGATACGGCAGGGACACCACCCGAGTTCCAAATGAATAATTCATCCCTGTAGAGTTCGCACCAATCCACGTTCCTGCACCCACCACTATTCAACTTCCTTCTGACTTCCAAAGGCATATTTGGTATGGACTGCCCTAAGCCAGATTGTAGGAGAACTCGACTACCATGCTGCAACTCGGCTTCATAATTGCAAAACAGCCACAAATTGCGGTCAGACAATCTAGCAGCCTCTGCAACAACGTCTTGGTCATCGGCCTCCCCATCTCCATAAGGTCTCCACAAAACCTGTACATTGCTAATTCTTTTCAATAACGAGTGACAAATATATTACAATTTACTTAAGCATGATATGGCGACAACAATATGTACTACGGAAAACATTCCTGCGACGATGATTGCTTAAGAAAGCTAAACATTACAACGATTTATAATACTCAATGATAAGTACACAATTTTAGAACGTCTACCTCATTCAGTTGCAACCCATCTAAAATGGACTCCGCATTATGCACTGTGACGTTTATTCTAGCCCACCGACTGATCTTTGGAAAACCACAACTCGCAGGGGCAGCACATGGACGCAATGGGATAATATGTTCCCATGCCCAAGCCTAACAAAAACAATATTATTAGTAACACTACAACCTTCAATGAAATTAGCCTACAATTACTAACTATACAATCAACAAATACCTGAACAAATGGCCAAAATCCCCCAACTGTTTTCGTACCATTACTCGCACGGTAGAGTTGACTGTACAAGTGTGCGAGCATAGCGGCACCCCAGGCATAGTTGTCGACTTCGTCTAAGTCTGCCAGGTAATGCAGCCACATGGAACTTATTCTTGAACCAGAACAATTAGAAAATAATGTAAGAGCAAAAAAATAAAGAAGGAAGCCGCGCAACTCTTGGTCAGCTGTTTCAGATGCACAAGTAGCGGAGCGACCTTCCCATTTATTACGGATAAATGACACTTTCATTAATGTGGACTTCATTCCACCAGAAATACATTGATTGCATTCGTCCGTCGACATTCCCAAAAGGGCCGTGCATTCTTCCCTTGCGTTATAGTTTGAATGCCGTAATAGAAAAGCACTGCCATTGCACTTAAGGCCAGTGATCCTCGCCACATCTTCTAGAGTCATGGTCATCTCAAAAGAATCAAACTGGAATGTGTTAGTCTTATCATTCCACTTATTTACCAGGTGGGTCATGGTATTCCAGCAAGTTTCAAAATATTGTTGGTCCAAAAGGGCACCGAAGTGCATATTTCGTAATCGGTTCTTCTGATATACACTCAGCTGACCATACCATGACAGAACTACAGACCATTGAAAACCGGCCTCCGAGCTTTTCACCTGGTGCTCTCCTTCTCCTGTGACCTCCCTGTAACAAAAAATAACATATTATTCATACCAATTGTCAATTAGTTTCATTTGTACTTATAAATACTATTATACTAACCACTATAAATAATATTGGTTGCACACAGACTATCACAGTAATCGCTATAGATATTAGTACCTAACACAGTAATCGCTGTACCAAAATCGCTAAACATATTATTAAATCTTCAAAGACAGGCTGAATTTATTTACCTTGGTCACTCTATTCTCCTGTTCTCTCTCCAACCTAGGCCTTTCTGGTGGGTCCACTGCCTCCAGCTGTCTTTCCCTTTCCTTCACTACCGGCTCCACCATCGCCTTCCTTTCTCTCTCCTTCCTTTCCTCGTCCTTCTTCTCCTTCATTATTCTCTCCTTCCTTTTCTCGAGCTCCTTCTCCTTCCTTTCCTCGTCCTCCTTCTCCTTCCTTATTCTCTCCTTCCTTTTCTCGTGCTCACTCTCCTTCCTTTCTCTCTGCTTTCGCTCCTTCTCTCTCTCCTTCTTTTCTCTCTGCTTTCTCTCTTCCTCCTCCTTCCTTTCTCTCGCCTTTCTCGCCTCCTCCTTCTTCTTCCTTTCTCTCGCCTTCTGCGCCTTCTCCTTCCTTTCTCTCTCCTTTTTCTTGTCCTCCTCCTTCCGTCGCACTTCCAACTCCTGCTTCTTCCTTTCTCTCGCCTTCTGCGCCTTCTCCTTCCTTTCTCTCTCCTTTTTCTTGTCCTCCTCCTTCCGTCGCACTTCCAACTCCTGCTTCTTCCTTTCTCTTTCCTTTTCTTCCTCCTCCTCCTTCTCCTTCCGCCGCCTTTCTTCCTCCTCCTCCTTCTTCCAGCGCCTTTCTTCCTCCTGCCGCCTTTCTTCCACCTGCTTCTTCCTTTCACTTTCCTTTTCTTCCTCCTCCTCCTTCTCCTTCCGCTGCCTTTCTTCCTCCTCCTCCTTCTCCTTCCGCCGTCTTTCTTCCACCTGCCGCCTTTCTTCCTCCTGCTTTTTCCTTTCCCTTTCCTTCTGTTCCTCCTCCTCCTTCTCCTTCAACCGCCTTTCTTCCTCTTCCAAATAGTGTTTTCTTCTTTCCAGCACTTCCTCCTCCTGCTTCTTCCTTTCTCTTTCCTTTTGTTCCTCCTCCTCCTTCTCCTTCCGTTGCGTTTCCTTCTTCTCCTCATCCTCCTTCTCCTTCTGTTGCAATTCCTCCTTATTCATTTTTCTTTGCCTCTCTTCCACCTCCTTCAGTAGCTTTGCCTTGTTTCGCCTTGCTTTATTCTCCAAGATCCCCTTATCCAATTCTCCCTAGCCTCCATCATTACCTGGTTAAAATACCTTTCCCTCTCCTCCTCATTCTTTCTTTGCCTTTCCCTAAGCTCTGCCATCTTCCTCTGCTTTCTCTTTTTATTCTCCTCCGTATTTCTTTGCTTTGCCTTCTCTTCATCATCCTTCTTCTGCATCTTTCGTTCTTCAGCATTCTTCCTTTGGTCCGCAGCCTCGATATCTGAGGGATAATCCTCCGCATAATATAATTCCAAGGCTTTCTCCCTGTCTTCGTCGTTCTCAATGTTAAGTATATCTTGGTACCTCTAAAGAACCTTGGATAGATGAGACTGGCGGATCACTTCTCTAATACACAAACCATAGAACGACGGGGCATCTCTTCTCTGATGAGGCGCAAACATTGTTAACCTGCACAACAAATTAAATTATCATCATGATTACAAATCATCGCAATATTTGGGTTCATAAGTACACATCTTTGTTGAAATTCCACTAGAGGGGGGTGAATAGTGAAATACGATAAAGATCGATAAAATAAAATAATCAGGCAATAAGGCACAACACATAAAACACAGAATTTATACTGGTTCGGTCAATTCTCAGACCTACATCCAGTCCCCAAGCAAACCACTTGAGCTTTCCACTATAACATCCGAGTTACCGGATAAATAGTACAACACCCTCTTCCTCAGAGGTCTTCTTCTCTCAACAGAAAAGGGGCACACCCTCTTCCACAGAGGTCTTCTTCTCTCAATAGAGAAGGACAACACCCTCTTTCACAGAGGTCTTCTCTCAACAGAGAAGGGCAACACCCTCTTTCACAGAGGTCTACTTCATTTAACAAAGAAGGAAAACAGTGAATAACAGAGTTACAATACTTCCTATAGAACCTTCAGAATGATATGAATGCACGAATGAAGGATTCTCAGAATGTTCTGTTTGTCACTCAGAGGATACTCTTTGTCAAAGAGCTATACTTGACTTTTTCTCTTTTCTTTCTTTTCTTTTTCTCTTTCTTTTTCAAGGCTCTCTTTTCAAATAATGAATAGGAATTTTTCTCGTTGTAAGCTCACATGTCCATTCCATGTTGAATAGTTTATTTGAGTGTGTTTATATAGTTTTAAAAAAGTAGTCGTTACTTTTTGAAATCGTAGCCTTTTTGAGATGTGAAATGTTATGTCATTTCAAAAAAACATCTTTAGAGAAATTCGAGAAAGCCTTTTTCCATAAAAGTAAAATATAGGGTACACTAGTCGTTGTAATATTTTAGGTAATACATATTTTATGTAAAAAGTCTATTTCTTACAATAGTACATTGAACGTTGGATTTGTAGTTTTGTCTTTATTCTAATTAATGATTTGAGGTACATAAGTACTTCTTTACTTTAAATGAGTGTAAGTACAATGAGTGTTTTGAGATATTTATTTGTACATAGTCATGTCAAGTGTTTTCTTTATGTTGTGTTTTTCAAAGTCTTCAGAGAGAATGAAGACTACAAGAAAGTCGACATTCTTGAGAAGGATATTTAACAAGGATTTCTTACAGGAGGTATTTAATGCTATACAAAGAGAATGATGACTTCAAGTAAGTCGACATTCTATGGGTTTGTAAAAAGGTAACTAGAGTCATTTCAAAACCTTTATTATATTTGTTTTCTTTGTGTAGCCGATTTTCATGTTTTGTCTTTTTCCTATATTTGAAATCATTTCTTTAAAGAAGGTAACTAGAGTCTTTTCAAAATATATTATATTTGTTTTTCTTTATGTAGCCGATTTCATGTTTTGTCTTTTTCCTATATTTGAAATCATTTCTTTAAAGAAGGTAACTAGAGTCTTTTCAAAACATATTATATTTGTTTTTCTTTATGTAGCCGATTTCATGTTTTGTCTTTTTCCTATATTTCTTTTCATGTTGTCTTGTATATGATGTAAGGTACAATTATTACATTTTGAAATCATGTCAAAATACCTTTTTCATAAAGGGTTGTAAGAATGTACAATTATTAGTTTTCAAAAAGGAGCTTTTTGAAACTATCGTATACTTTTATGATATAGCTTTTATGAATGAGTATGTAATATGCAATATGCATGTTCCTGAAGGTTCTGTTACATATGACTCTAAAGAAGAAAAAAATCTTCATCTTGAGGTAGCCGATCTCTTCAGTTGATCTTTAGGAATGCATGGCTCATCAAGCTTTTTCTTCAAGGAGTATGATTGCACCATAGTTGTACTTCAATAGGAAGTCTCCATCCTTTTTGGGTGAGATATCCTTGCATCAAATACTCGTTAGATTTAGGGCAAAACATATTCAGTCATAATATAACATTTTTCAAGAGGACATATTATCATATCATATAAAATCAAATACGACAGTGTATCATATTATGTGACATCAAAACAGAGTTTCTCAACATTCTCCCCCTTTTTGATGATGACAAAATATGCTCCCCCTGTCAAAAAGACATTATGCATAGAAATAATAATATTATAAAATATTGAAAAATGTTTAAAGAGAGTATTTCTCCAATAATGGAGACAGGTTTTCTACCCCTTTGTCATAGACAAAAAGGAAGGGATCAGAGTAAGAGAGTTATTACAGACCAATAATAAATATTACAGTAAAAAAAATAAGTTTATTCCAAAGGTGGAGTAGGTTGATGTGTTCGGGCGTCACGATCCGGTTGACGGGTTTGGAGAGTCTGCTGCAACAAGGCTTGATTGCGAAAGATACGATCCTGCGAACGCTGGACATCCATCAGTGCAGAGAAGTAATCAAAGTTGGATGTTGGATCTTCTTCATCAGAGCCGGGAAGGTGCAGGGACCTTAGATTGAAGGAAGTAGCATCGAGGACCTGAGAGGGATGGAGGATAACTTCATTGTGAAGGGTTACTTTAAAGTATTTTAGGATGGGAGTTATAAAACACCTGAAAAGAAGAGGCTGGAATTTTTGATAACGAATAAAAAGGTCGAAAAGAATGTGGGACCAGTTTATCGGAGTAGAAGAAAAAATTGCGTAGATAAGGAGAGAGATTTTTCTTGGTACTAATCCCTTGCGTGGAGGCTTGGGATAGATATTGTGGAGAAGAATCTGGGCAAGCAGTTGAGCATGAGGTTGGATATTCCTCATGTGCCAGGGAAGTTGTGAGCAGTTGGTGCAGAGAAGAATTTTTTGAAGTATCGATCGTTTGAGTGGTACTATGTTGTTGAGGTCTGTGCCGGTGGAAGGAAGGTTTAGAATTCTACCTAGGTCGAAAGCATCGAAGAACATCAGGCGTCCGCGTACTTTGGTGGTGATGGTAGTTTGTTCATGATCAGAAGAAAAATTTGTATAGAATAGTCGAACGAGTTCAGGATAGTAGGCAGCTTGGGATGAAGATCCTAGTAGGTGTTTGAGTTCAGGGAGAGAGCTGTCTAGGTCAAATAGCATGAAGTCTTCATAGTGAACCAACTTTCCTTCATGAATTGGTCGAGAACAAAGGGAGTTGTAGAAGTGAAAAAGATCTGGATACCTTAGATCTGCGGCAGTGATTGCAGAGTTTGAGGAGGAAGCCATTGCAAAAGGGAGTTGAGAGAGGAGGAACGAGTTTGAAAGTATGTATGAAGATAGTGAGATACGAGTGGTATTGGTGAGGAATGAACCAATCGATTAAATAGAAGAGAAAAAATAATTGTGATAATAATTGAATGACAATGGAAGTGAATGATTTTTGGATTGTAGTTTGAATAAGGAAATTCGTGAGTTGTAAGTTAAGGGGCTTGTGAATGACAAATCAAATCAATGGTGGAAGATAGTGTATTATATTGGTATGTATGTTAAGAAGGACATAGATTTGAACAAATATACTATGGGAGAGTTTATCGAATAGTGAGAAATGTCATGAATTGAGTATGGAGTGTCATATTGAAGAGAGTGAAGAAAATAATGGCCTAATAAAACAAACAACTTTTTCTACATGATATTACTTGATGTGGAAGCATTCCAAATTCGTGAAGAGTGATTTTGGAATAAGACAAACAAAGAAAAGTGAGTGAGAGGCAATAATTTGTTATTTAATAAGTATATATTTTGATATGCGTGGAAGAAGAATGAATAGACATAAAGAAGGGTGATACGGATATGTAGTTTGAAAGATATGACATTTTTTAAAGAAAAGAATGCCTTAAAAAATGTGTCATGATTAATGCGTCTTCACATTTGTAATTTTTATGAGTATACGTAAATATGAGAGGGACTCACTTTGACTATGAATAGTGGTAAGAGAGATGATGAGACAAAAAGATATTCATGAGTGAAGAGTAATAATTGCTTATATAAGAAATATTTTTATGGATATGCGTGGAAGGAGTAAGAGTAGTCATAGAGAAAAGTGAGATGACATATATGGATTTTCGAGTAGGATAAGAAGTAATAAAAAATCATGATTGATATGAGATAAAAGACATAAAATAAAGTTATGATTGACATGAATTATTGTTTATTTGATAAACATATTTTTAAAGAAACTCGATTTGAGGAAGTTCATAGTTTTTAGAGAATAAAGTTAAGTTTTAAACTAGTAAAGGAGTCACAAACACGGATTGACAAGAATGGAGGCTCAATTCGTATGAGAGAGAGAAAGTACTAAAGGTACTAATGAGAATAAAAAATGAAGGACAAGGTTTTAATGAGTCTCGATTGGAGAGAGATATAAAATATATGAGAGAGTCATGGTCACGGATGAAAAGGAGCTTCGTATAATGTAGAGAGAGAGAGAGATAAAAAGGTGATACAAAACATACTAATGGGTGGAGTACAAGTGTTTTTACAATACTTTTTTGTAAAAGATGTAAAGCATGAAGAGATGATAATAGATAGTTCTTTAGGCTATGATATAAAAGATGATATAGTAAAAATTTACGTGAGATATAATAGACTGTACGTAATATATGATATATCAAATGATATAGTAAAAATTTACGTGAGAACATAGCAACTAGATCTTTAGAAAAAGGTAAAAGAACAAAAAAAAACAATCATTCGATTTTAACTAACAATTTGAAAAGCAAAATTTCTCATAAACTAATATGTTATCATGTTGAAGGTGAATCAATTTATCGTAAGAGAAGTTGTCACAAAAGGACAAAAATAATAAAAGAGTTATGAGATGAGTGATGTGAACAATGTTATGATAGCTTTTAATATAATTAGTTTTTATGGATATGAGTGAAAGGAGATAGGACAAGGAGTCATAATGAATGTGTACTTGAAAGATGACAAGTTGAAAGACATAAAGAATGTGTCTTATAAGAGTTTAGAATATACGTGAATATGGAAACCTAGTTTGACTAACAAAAATCGATAAAAAAAAAACTTTTGAAATAAGATTTTAACAAAACTTATAAGTATTATAATACGTATGATTAATTTATAAGTCACTTAGTTTGCATATTCCTAGTTCTCTTCTAATTCGTGTAAAGTCTTCATGTTTCAATGGTTTAGTGAATATGTCTGCTAACTGTTGATTAGTGGGTATGAATTCCAGTTTAATTATGTTGTTTAAGACTTGTTCTCTTAAGAAGTGGTGTCTTATTTGAATGTGCTTAGTTCGTGAGTGTAAAATAGGATTCTTAGATAAGTTTATAGCACTAGTATTATCATAGAAGATAGTTGTATTTTCAAAATTTAAACCAAAATCTTTTAAGGTTTGTTTCATCCAGATAACTTGTGTAGAGGCAAGGCTAGCAGCAATGTATTCGGCTTCAGTAGTTGATAAGGATACACAGTTTTGTTTCTTACTGAACCATGATATAAGTGAGTGCCCTAGCATATGACATGTTTCACTTGTGCTTTTTCTGTCAGATTTACTTCCAGCAAAGTCAGCATCGCTGTATGAGATTAAATCAAATGTAGAGGATTTTGAATAGAATAATCTAAAATCAACTGTCTTTTAAATATCTCATTATTCTTTTTACAGCTTTAAGATGTGATTCTTTTGGATTTGACTGAAATCTAGCACACAAGCAAACACTGAATATAATATCTGGACGGCTAGCAGTTAAATAGAGAAGTGATCCTATCATACCTCGGTATACCTTTGTATCAACAGACTTACCATCTTCATCTTTGTCCAAAACAGTAGTAGTGCTCATAGGAGTAGATTTTGAAGCAGTTGAGTTCTGTTGAACCTCTTCAGAAGTTCACGAGCATACTTAGACTGATTGATGAAAACTCCATCCTTGGTTTGCTTAATATGCAGTCCAAGAAAGTAGGTGAGTTCTCCCATCATACTCATTTCAAATTCTTTCTGCATGGACTTAGAGAATTCTTCACAAAGAGTGTTGTTAGAAGATCCAAAGATGATATCGTCTACATATATTTGAACAATTAGGGTATGATTATTCACTATTTTTACAAATAATGTAAAGTCTGCTTTGCCTACAGAAAAACCAGTTTTTAACAAAAAAGTTTTAAGTCTATCATACCAAGCACGAGGTGCTTGTTTTAAACCATACAAAGCACGTTTGAGTTTGAAAACAAGATCTGGATATTGTTCATTTTCAAATCTTGGAGGTTGTTTTACATAAACTTCTTTATTTATAAAACCATTTAGAAAAACACTTTTAACATCCATTTGATATAGCTTAAAATCCATATAGCTTGCATATGCTAAAAACATCCTAATAGATTCAAGTCTAGCAACAGGAGCAAAAGTTTCATCAAAATCAATACCTTTCTCCTGGTTGTATCCTTGAGCTACTAGTCTTGCCTTGTTTCTTATAACATTACCTGTTTCATCTAGCTTGTTTCTGAAGATCCATCTTGTCCCAATGATTGGATGATCCTTTGGTCTTGGTACAAGATCCCAAACTTCATTCCTTTGGAATTGATTCAGTTCTTCAGTCATGGCTAGCATCCAGAACTCATCGATGATGGCTTCATCAATCTTCTTTGGTTCAAGTTGAGAAATGAATGCCATATTTGCAATCCGTTCTAGCTGAGCTCTAGTCTGAACCCCCTTTGTCAGTTCTCCCAAAATATGCTTTTGAGGATGATCTTTGATATCGACAAATGTTCTTTGATGATCATCTTCATTAGACTTAGCTGTGTTATCTAAAAATAAATCTGTGCTTTCAACATCATCATCGTTAGTTTGCTTATGAACAGATTGATCAATAGATTCACAGAAACTAACATGCATAGATTCTTCAATAGACTTAGAACACTTATTGAAAACCCTGTATGCTTTACTATGACTTGAATATCCTAAAAATATGCCTTCAATAGATTTAGCATCAAATTTATCTAGGCTATCTTTTGTGTTTAGGATAAAGCATTTACAACCAAAGACTTTGAAATAGTCTATTCTTGGAGTTCTGTCATAAGAATAGTTCATAGGGAGTTTTATTTAATAACGGTCTAATGAGAACTCTATTTGTTATGTAGCATGCAGTATTAACAGCTTCTGCCCAAAAAGATTTAGCAAGATTATTGTGTTGGAGCATAGTTCTAGCAGATTCCTGAAGGGTTCTATTCTTTCTTTCTACTACACCATTTTGAGGTGCAACTCTAGGAAAGGCAAAGTTATGAGAAATACCATGCAAGTTACAAAAATTTTCAAAAAGTTCATTTTCAAATTCTCCTCCATGGTCACTACGGATTTTAACAATAGAACAAGATTTTTCATTTTGCAATTTTTTACATAAAATTTTAAATTGACAAAACGTATCACTTTTGTTTTTCAAAAATATTACCCAAGTAAATCTTGAGTAGTCATCTACAATGACAAAAACGTATTTATTGTGATTATGACTAGCTACTCTAGAAGGACCAAAGAGATCCAGGTGGAGAAGCTCTAGAGGTCTTTTGCTTGAAATGATATTTTTTGATTTAAAAGATGATTTGGACAGTTTTCGTAATTGACAAGCATCACAAAAATAGTCCTTTTTAAAAGATATTTTGGGTAACCCACGTACTAACTTATCTTTAGCTAATTTAGACATGTACTTAGAATTGACATGACCCATTCTCATGTGCCATAAATGTTGAGAGTCATTATTATCTATGAGGCAATGTTCTGTGATGTTTTCTAAGTATAGTTCATATATATATTATTTTTTCTTATACCTTTTAAGATAATATTTTCGTTGGTGTCTGCTATAAGACAAGAATTATGATTAAAGCTAACATTATAACCTGTATCACACATTTGACTAATGCTTAGAAGGTTATGTTTTAAGCCTTTAACCAAGAGAACGTCTTTGATAAGAGGTTTATCTATATTTCCAATATTACCAATACCTATTATCAAACCTTTGTTGTTATCTCCAAAGGTGACGGTTCCTCCTTCTTTTTTATGAAGAACAACAAAGAGGTCTGAATGTCCAGTCATATGTTTTGAGCATCCACTGTCTAGAATCCATCTGTTCTTCTTGTTTGGAGCCTGCAAATCATTAAGTAAAATTTCTTTTTGGTACCCAATCGGGTCCTTTTTTGTTAGACTTTGGAACCCATATCCATTTGGATTTGGGTTTGTCTATAGCCTTAGAGGAGTTTAAAAAATTAGAATTATAATACTCCTTATTTGGTTTAGAAGAACTTTTCACAAAAGTGGTCTTTTGATTCATACAAGAAGGCTTGTTGAAATGGGAGTAGCCAATATCATTCTTGTAGAAAGAGACTTTTTGAGAGGATAAGAGTTTATCCAAGTTCTTTTTTCCTTTAGTAAACTTGAAAACCGTTTTCATAAGGTTTTCAGTTTTACTTTTTAATTCTGAAATTTCTACTTGCAGATTTTTAGTCTTGGAGCTAGTAGATGAGATTTCAGAAGTAATAAGAAGATTTTTCTTTTGTAGCTCAGAATTTTCAATACTGAGTTTTTCATTTTTCAAAAGGAGCTCTAGATTCTCAGATTTTAACTGTTTATTTTTTAGAATCGTTTTCCTTGATTCTTCAAAAAGTTCCTGAAAAGCATTTTGAAGATCTTCAAAGGAGAAATCAAGAGATTCACTTACAGAGCTTTCTGCCATGAAGCACATGTTGGCGGTTTCTGCTTCATCATCATTTGACTCTTCACTGATGGATGGTTCTGAATCATCCCATTGAGCATGCAGAGCCTTTTTCTTGAAGAACCTTTTCTTTGGTTCCTCAGACTTGGATTTTCTTTTGAGAAGAGGACAGTCACGTCTCAGGTGACCTGGCTTATTACACTGGTAGCACATAGAATCTTTTTTTGGGTCTTTTCTTTCTTTGTGCTTATTTGGAAGCCGGTTCCTTCTCATAAAGCGCTGAAATTTTCTGGTGAGTAGCGCAATCTCAGTTTCTTTTTCTGAGTCTTCATCCTCAGAAAGGGCTATAAAGGCTAGAGTTTTCTTCAAGGGTTCTTCTTCTTCCCTTCTTTCTTTCATGTGGACTTCATAGGCCATAAGATTGCCTATTAAGTCCTCCAGAGTAAGCTTAGATAAATTTTGAGCTTCTTCAATAGCTGTAGTCTTTTTCTCCCAATCAGTTGTGAGAGATCTCAAGATTTTCTTCACCTTTTCTGTCTGGGAATATGTTACACCCAGAGATTTCAGATTGTTGGTGATGTTGGTGAATCTGGTAAACATCTCTGTGATTGGTTCATCTTTGTTCATTTTGAACAACTCATATTTTCTAACAAGAGATAAGATTTTGGCTTCTTTCACTTTGTTGGTTCCTTTATGAATAACCTCTAAAGAATGCCAAATATCATATGCAGATTCACATATAGATATTCTATTGAATTCGTTTTCATCAATGGCATAATATAAGGCATTCATAGCCTTTGCATTTAGGTTTGCCATTTTCTTTTCTTCATCAGACCATAAGTTATAGTCTGCGGATGGAGATGTGTATGGATGCTCAACAATTTTTCATACAGCAAAATCTATGGACTTGAGAAATATAGCCATTCTGCACTTCCAGTATCCATAGTTGGAGCCGTTGAAGAAAGGAGGACGAGATGCGTGTTGACCTTCAATATCACGAGCATAAGAGGTAGATGCCATTTGTGCTGGAAGACTTGTTATGTCGAAACCAGCAAACCTGCTCTGATACCAAATGAAATTCCACTAGAGGGGGGGTGAATAGTGAAATACGATAAAGATCGATAAAATAAAATAATCAGGCAATAAGGCACAACACATAAAACACAGAATTTATACTGGTTCGGTCAATACCCAGACCTACATCCAGTCCCCAAGCAAACCACTTGAGCTTTCCACTATAACATCCGAATCACCGGATAAATAGTACAACACCCTCTTCCTCAGAGGTCTTCTTCTCTTAACAGAGAAGGGGCACACCCTCTTCCACAGAGGTCTTCTTCTCTCAACAGAGAAGGACAACACCCTCTTTCACAGAGGTCTTCTTCTCTCAACAGAGAAGGGCAACAACCTCTTTCACAGAGGTCTACTTCTTTCAACAAAGAAGGAAAACAGTGAATAACAGAGTTATAATACTTCCTATAGAACCTTCAGAATGATATAAATGCACGAATGAAGGATTCTCAGAATGTTCTGTTTGTCACTCAGAGGATACACTTTGTCAAAGAGCTATACTTGACTTTTTCTCTTTTCTTTCTTTTCTTTTTCTCTTTCTTTTTCAAGGCTCTCTTTTCAAATAATGAATAGGAATTTTTCTCGTTGTAAGCTCACATGTCCATTCCATGTTGAATAGTTTATTTGAGTGTGTTTACATAGTTTTAAAAAAATAGTCGTTACTTTTTGAAATCGTAGCCTTTTTGAGATGTGAAATGTTATGTCATTTCAAAAAAACATCTTTAGAGAAATTCGAGAAAGCCTTTTTCCATAAAAGTAAAATATAGGGTACACTAGTCGTTGTAATATTTTAGGTAATACATATTTTATGTAAAAAGTCTATTTCTTATAATAGTACATTGAACATTGGATTTATAGTTTTGTCTTTATTCTAATTAATGATTTGAGGTACATAAGTACTTCTTTACTTTAAATGAGTGTAAGTACAATGAGTGCTTTGAGATATTTATTTGTACATAGTCATGTCAAGTGTTTTCTTTATGTTGTGTTTTTCAAAGTCTTCAGAGAGAATGAAGACTACAAGAAAGTCGACATTCTTGAGAAGGATATTTAACAAGGATTTCGTACAGGAGGTATTTAATGCTATACAAAGAGAATGATGACTTCAAGTAAGTCGACATTCTATGGGTTTGTAAAAAGGTAACTAGAGTCATTTCAAAACCTTTATTATATTTGTTTTCTTTGTGTAGCCAATTTTCATGTTGTCTTTTTCCTATATTTGAAATCATTTCTTTAAAGAAGGTAACTAGAGTCTTTTCAAAACATATATTTGTTTTTCTTTATGTAGCCGATTTCATGTTTTGTCTTTTTCCTATATTTGAAATCATTTCTTTAAAGAAGGTAACTAGAGTCTTTTCAAAACATATTATATTTGTTTTTCTTTATGTAACCGATTTCATGTTTTGTCTTTTTCCTATATTTCTTTTCATGTTGTCTTGTATATGATGTAAGGTACAATTATTACATTTTGAAATCATGTCAAAATACCTTTTTCATAAAGGGTTGTAAGAAGGTACAATTATTAGTTTTCAAAAAGGAGCTTTTTGAAACTATCGTATACTTTTATGATATAGCTTTTATGAATGAGTATGTAATATGCAATATGCATGTTCCTGAAGGTTCTGTTACATATGACTCTAAAGAAGAAAAAAATCTTCATCTTGAGGTAGCCGATCTCTTCAGTTGATCTTTAGGAATGCATGGCTCATCAAACTTTTTCTTCAAGGAGTATGATTGCACCATAGTTGTACTTGAACAGGAAGTCTCCATCCTTTTTGGGTGAGATATCCTTGCATCAAATACTCGTTAGATTTAGGGCAAAACATATTCAGTCATAATATAACATTTTTCAAGAGGACATATTATCATATCATATAAAATCAAATACGACAGTGTATCATATTATGTGACATCAAAACAGAGTTTCTCAACATTTGTAAGATTTCTCAAACTTATAAGTCGTTGTATAAGAAGAAACCTACAGATTGAATAACGAAACCTTACACGAAACTCACCGAAACGATAGAAATTTGGATATTCCAACTGTAGAGTAAGCAACAGTAACAACTAATACGCAACACAAGGTGGAAACGATGCTGCGACTGCGCGTAAGACGGAAACGGATGCTCTGGAACAAAAGAAAAGGATGCTTCGTTGTACACAGATGAAAGCAAAGAATGCTCCTGTAGAGTTTTCTGCTTTGGGCGAGAATGGATTGTTTTGAACTATTTAAATCCTACAAAATACAGCTTGCTGCATACGCAAACTTTGCGGAACGTTTTGGCGCGATAACGATGAAGGGCATTTTTGTCCTTTTCAAGAACTGACGATTCAGTTTAATAGAAGGAGGGCATTTATGTCTGTTCGAGGAAGAGGAAGCGACAGGCGGTAAAGGGTACTTAAGTCTTTGTTGCGGCATCAAATTACGATGCAATATGATGCGGACACACATGGGGATACATGCCGGTCTGCATCTTATATGTGGTGCTATTTGGAACCCCCGAACATGAGATCTCAGTACCGGCCCTGTTCGGGGGGGGGGGAACATATAACCTGCTTTGTGTTATTAGGGATGCAAATGGTGGGTCAGATGTTGGCATTACTAAATGCCATTTAATCAAGACATAGGTGAAGAAGCGTTGACTTATTCAGAACCAATCGGTCAGCTATTTGCTCTTATTGGAGTCAGGGTTTGGATGGATTTGCAGTCAAAACTTCAAACACAATCTGACTCATGAAACCAAGCAGATCCAAAGGGCCTTGTCAAAACATCTGATCCAAGCCTGTTCAATTGACGTCATCCCCAAGGCAAAAAGCCCGAACGAGGCAATTTGGAAAGCTCGAGCTCGGCTTGCTTAAAGCTTTGCTTGAGTTGGTTCATTTAAAAAACGACGGTAAGATTGAGTCGAATCCAAAAGCATTTTTAATTAAAGCAGTGGAGGTCAAGCGGTAGGCTAGGCTTTCTGTTTCTATTTTTTTTTCCTTTATTTTTTGAAGATAGGCTACTCTCGTTAAGCAACTGGGATCCCCTCAGCGCTTAAGTCAACTCCGCCTATCATGAGCTCTTTTGAATTTTCATGTGAAGGGTCGGAAAAATATTCTTATGACGATTTCATAAAGAGTTACATAAGGTGCAACGGTTGGGGGCGTACTTTGTTTGGGGGGTGGTGATGCATACTCAAATTTTACTGGCCGGCACCTTCTCTGCAGATGGCTGGCATGGGGTCTAGACCCCATCTTAGCCGATTGTATATATGAGTTACATCAAGCTCATCCAAATCTGAGTTGGAGCTTGGCACATCATTGCCGAGCGGACCGCGAACAACCGAGGCTCGGGGTTTGGCTTCCTTCGGATCTGTTGTTCTACCCCTAGCTTAGCTAGTTGTTCTCCCCAAATACGACTTTATGCTGAACCTTCACTACATATGACCAGCCATGACGGAGCTCGAAGACCTCAATGGTCAAACCCGACCAGCTGTTTCCACCTTGTCGACCGCATTGACATCTATAAATCGGTGAGAGGGACAGGTTATGGATAAAACTAATGCAATTTGGTTCCAGTAATCCCGCCTGTCACCCCGCATCTTTGTACCACTGAGATCTTATTGATGCAAGTTGTTTTGTTAAATTCTGACCTCATGGATTCAACATAGTTGATTTAATAAGAATGAACTCATGGATCATACTTTTTTTAATGAGTATGATTTTTTAAATCTCAAAATTGTGGTTTTTCATCGGTCAATTTTTGAATTACCAAAAAATCCTGTAAACAAGTCAAATCCCGACAATTCAAATGTTGATATTCACTAAATGGATAGTGTAGATCACATCTATGGAGTTCGATTGATCCAAACAACTTGCATCAATGAAATCCCAAAGCAGGATATGAAGATAGGGATGAAGGATTAGTGAACCGAACTCAAACTGATGGCCAGCTAGCTGAACCCATGGCAACAGACATGTTAGATTGCTTGCTGGTGTCGCTGTCAGATATCAGACACCAAACTAAAAGAGGGCGTAGGTTGCAGATGGTGCTTAAACCGATCGATCGAACTGGACGCATGATAGTGTGCAATCTATTCGTGAGTCGTTTTCATCCTATACTTGAAGCAGACCTAGTGATGTGCAACTGCAACCCGCAAGAAGTCGATCAGTCTGAGCAGGCCAACCTCAGAAGACATCCATGAACAGGGGAGATTAAAAAATCAAATGCATTAGAAAGCAAAATCACGAGTGTTTTTGTAGCAAAAAAACAAAATCAAGGAGACGTAAATTTACGTGGTTGGGTCATAGAAATCTACGTCCGCGGTAACACCTCACAACCTCATATTTCTTCTATTATTTTCTGATGCTGTTTACACCATATTTATACAGCAACACAGGCTTGTGGGATAAAGACTAGCCAAGATAACAAATCAGAAAAAATAGGAAACTGCCATAACTGCTAAACGAGTTTCCTAAAAATAAAGGATTGAGGAAGCATGAGGTGGCGAGATCTTTAATCCTTATCTTCAACACTCCCCCTCAAGTGGGGTTTAAATATTTGTGCATCCCCACTTGCCGAGTATTTTGTGATGTTGATCTCACATCAACCCTTTGGTGAGACCGTCTCCAAGTTTTTCTGAGCTTTTGGTATAGGGAGTAGAGATTTTTTCTTTTTTTACTCTCTCTAACATAGTGACAATCAATTTTTATATATTTGGTTCTTTCATGAAACACAAAATTTGCAGCAATATAAATGGCTGTTTGATGATTCACAGCGCAAAGGAATCAAAGAGTTAATTTGAAGTCCCATCTCAGTCATTAGAATTTTTACCCATATGATCTCACTGGCAGCAGCAACCATTGCCCGATACTCAGCTTCAACACTGAATCTAGATACAATCTCTTGCTTCTTGCTCTTCCACAAAACCATATTTCCTCCAACAAATATGCAGTAGCCTGAAGTGGACCTTTTGTCTGGGCTACCAGCCCAGTTGGCCTCAGTGTACCCTTGGATGAGATTGTTTTCATTCATCTTAAACCATAATCCTTGACCGGGTGTTTGCTTTAAGTATTGTAATATTCGATTTGCATTCTTCCAATGACACTCTTGTAGGGCATGCATATATTGACTTACAAGACTAACAACATAAGTTATGTCAGGCCTCGTAATGGTAAGATATATGAGCTTGCCTACTAACCTTTGATAACTTTCTTTGTCAATAATAGGATCTTTAGATGATATAGCAAGTTTTTGCCCTACTTCTATGAAAGTTTCTACGGGTTTACATTCCAGTTTGCCCATATCTTTGAGTAGATTTAAAGTATATTTTTGTTGTGACAGAAAAAGACCCTTCTTGGAGTGAGCAACCTCAATTCTTAGAAAGTAGCAAAATTTGCCCAAATCTTTTATATTAAAGGCATCGCGAAGGAGAGCTTTGGTGCATAGAATGCTTTTATCATCTATCTCTGTCACAATAATATCATCTACACATACCAATACAAGACTTAGATTGCCATCTTCTCTTTTAATGAATAAAGAATTATCAGCATTGCATCTAACAAAATTATTTTGTTCCAGGGTCCTACTGAGGCAGTAATGCCAAGCTTTGGGAGATTGATTTAAACCATATATGGCCTTCTGTAAGTGATATACCATGTTACTATTCCCTTCCTTAGGATGTCCCGGGGGGTGGGGGGAGGGGTGAAAGTTTCATATATACTTCTTCCTTTAATTCTCCCTGTAAGAAAGCATTTTTAACATCTAACTGATATAACGATCAATTATAATTGCAAGCAATAGAAAGAATAATTCTAACAATATTCATCTTTGCAACTGGAGCAAACATCTCCTCATAATCAAGACCCTGAGTTTTAGTATATCCCTTAGCAACTAGCCTGACCTTGTACCTTTCAATTGAGCCATCACTTTTGTATTTTATTTTATATATCCATCAACATCCAACAACCTTTTTTTCTGGTGGCAAGGTGACAATATTCCAAGTCTTGTCTTTATGAATAGCATCTAATTCTTCATTCATGGCTTGCACCCATACAATGTTTTTTCTTGCTTCTTTATAGTTTGTCGGTTCTTGACAAGTATATACATTGTTGTTAATATAAGCATTGTAAGACTTGGTAATATTTCTGTATCCAATATAAATTTCAATTGGATATGTGATAGTAGAGTAAGTGACCTAATCATTCAGCCAAGATGGTGGACGAGTAATTCGTTCATATCTTCTCAAAATAGGTTGAACTTCTTCAATATCTTTAGATTGATTTATAGAGATATTATCTCCATCACCCTCTTGATACAAAAGAGACACAGTAGGTTGATCTTGATTTTCTTTTATATAAAGGAATTCATCATAAGTATCTAAATTTGGTAAAAAAATCTCCCCTTGAGATATAACATCCTTGAGATTTTGTGAGAAATATAGGGTATTTTTATCAAAAAACATATCCCTTGATATGTAAAGTCGCTTCTCTTTCATATTGTAACATTTATATCTCTTTTGAGAAGTAGAATAACCCAAGAAAACACACCTGGAAGCCTAACTGCTTAGTTTATCAAGACTCTGTTTTTGCTTGGCCACATATACGACGCACCTAAGGGTATGTTTGATGGCTTGTCTAGGGTTGGACAAAATGAACAAAAAGAACAGAACAAAACATTGGTTATGTTCATTTCATAACAACTGTTCAAAATCCAACATTTGTTTGGACCATACTCAAATACTATGTTCCAAATGTCCGTTGTTTGAAGACGATGTGCAGACAACTTGGACAATCATCGATAATGGGTTAAATTAATTCATTTTGGATCACATGACCCAATCCATCCACCATTTTACATGTTTTAACAAGTTCATTATGGTTTTTTGCCCGGATATGGATCCAATTATGAAATTATATCTCAAATCATGAATTTTTGCTCCAAATATGAATCTCGACTGGGATCCAGTTGCACTTTTCCATTTCATTCACCCAACCTTTATCCTATGATTTACATCTCCATCAATTTCTCCATACTTTTGAATGATAGATCCCAAATATTTGAAACAATCATCCACCGGTATTTCTTGCTCACCAAGCTTCACTACACTCCCATCACTACTTCATTGCTTACTAAACCGACATTCCATATATTCCGTCTTACTCTTACTCAACTTAAAACCTCTTGCTTCCAATGTCTGTGATCATGCATATATTTTAGGGATATTTTAGATAAAATTATGCATGATTTCATGAGAAAATGATTTAAAAACCCTATTTTACGCTAATTTTGAGTAAATGAGCTAAAATGATTTAAAAAAATAAAATGCATGAAAAATAACTTTATTTTATATTTTAATGCATATTTTATTTGTTGGCTTAATTGTAGTAGTTTAGTTTTTAAAAATAACAAAAATTAGAGTTAAAAGAGAGTTAGTTTAGTTTTTTTTTAAAACATAAGTCGAAATGAGGTTTTTGGTAAATAAAAATTTTAAGGTAGTTTTTTTAGAATTTTTGAAAATCTTACAACAACCCATCCGATGGTTTTAAATTCACGAAAGGGGGAAAATTCTCCTGTCTCCCCCTTTTGCGCCAAAACCTCTTTTCCCTCTCTTCCCTCTCTTCTCCCTCTTGTCCACCAACAGATCCCTCTTTCCTCCTTCTTCCCTCTCTTTCCCCTATCTTCTCCTCTTTCTCTTTCTCTTTCCCTTTCTTTCAATCCGATGGAGGCTCTTCAGTCCGGCGATGACGTACAGAAGGAGGCCTCTCTCTTCTAACCCCTCTGGTTCACGGTAAGCATTTCATCATCATCATCTTCTTCTTCTTCTTCCTCTTCATTTTCTTCACTCTTCTTAATTCCCTTCTCTGTTTCTTCATTTCCTTTCATAAAAATAAAAACAAAAAAAACACTAAATAGAATCCTGTATACATTTCAATTCCGATTACTGATTGTGCTTACATCTCACGCATTTTTTTTTCTGTTACGCATATGCATCTTTAGTAGATTGCATTCCATCTCATTCGATTCTCTGATTTCATCATATTGCATATTTTCTGTGTCGATCATTAGTGTAATAAAAGGTTGATTGTGATCCGATTAGTTTTCTTTGCATTGAATCTGGAGAAGCCGTGAAAATACAATTGTAGCATCATTCATCCGCCAGAATTTCTCTTCATTCGCTGGAATTCCTTGTTTTACCATGAAATACTCTACAACGATCCAACAAAGATCGATCTGTTGTTCAGTTGAACAACAAAGCTTGATATGCTACATTTCTCTGATTCACGATACAGCAGATTGATCGACTGAAATCCAATGATCGATTGACTGATCTCTGGATTGAATAGCTGAAGTTCGGCAATCAAATGCCAGAATTTCTGTTTTTTTTTTTCCTGTGTTTTTTTTAAGTCATTTCCAGTTTGTTTTCCCATTATTTTCCTGTTTCATTTTCCGGTGTTTGTTTTTAATCATTCCATTTCCTGTTTTGATAATTCCTTGTTTTATTTATGTTTTTCAATTCAGTAATTTCCAGCTTTTCTTGCAATTCTAAGTTCCTGTTTACTCTTACATTCCGGTTTGTTCATGTGTTGAAATTCTTGTCTTTTTCATTCATTGATTGCATGTATTCTTCATCCTTTGTTTTTCATTCATTGATTCCCTGTTTTGACTTTATATATTTTCGTAATTAGTTAACTTTACTATTAGTTAAGTGATTAAGTCATTAACTGTTAGACATTAGTTAATTGAGTAGTATTAGTTGTTAGTTAAGTAAACTGTCAGTTAATTAGTTTGTAATTGTATTTAGTCATTTAGATTTCTTGCATAATTCCTTCATATTTTAGCATTTAGCTAGTTTAGTATAATTTCTATTTCTATTTCTATTTCTCTCTCATGTACTGCTCGCGTTCTTTTGATTTGTGCAGGATCGCACAGGAGTGGAGCGGAAGTGATCGAGTGACATAGAAGCACAAGAGTAGAAGATTTTTGTTTTTAGTTTAGAACTAGGAATTTCATTTTAGGTTTGTAAATAATGCCTTTTAAGCCCTATGTGTAGGGTATTCATTTGTTGTAATAGTTAATTAGATTTACTTTTCTTCGTACTTTTCTCATTTCGGCAATAAAGAATAGTTTAGTTGTTTGTTTGAATACGAAGTATTCCCGTTCCCTGAGTTCGACTCGGTCTCATCCACTAGTGAGAACCGATTTTTATTATTTGATGTATGGTTTTCACATGTTTTTCATTTAAAAATCTTTTCAAAACTACAACAGATTTCAAAAAGACATCAGTCTGTCTCCATAATTCTAACTTAGCATTAACCCCAGCTCTAGACTCATCAATCAAAAAATATCATCAGCAAACAACATACACCACAACACATTTTCTTGAATTGATCTCGTAAGCTCATCCATCACTATAGCAAATAGGAAAGGGCTTAATGCAGATGCTTGATGTAACCCAACCGTTATAGAAAAATTGGTTGTCACCCCTCCACAAGTGCGGACATTGGTTACTACTCCTTCGTACATATCTTTAATTATACTAATGTACTTGAGAGAAACACCTTTCTTCATCATTGTCCACTAGAGAACATCCCTAGGTACTGTATCGTATGCCTTCTCCAAATCAATAGAAACCATATGCAAATCTTTGTTCCTCTCTTTATATCTCTTAATAAGTTGTTTAAGAAGATGTATAGCTTCCATAGTTGATCTTCCAGGCATAAAACCAAATTGATTCTTCGATATCATGACAACCTTCCTCAACCTATACTCAATCACCCTCTCCCAAAGTTTCATAGTATGACTCATGAGTTTTATACTACGATAGTTTGTGCAATCTTGTATATCAACCTTATTCTTATATAGAGGCACCAAAGTACTTTTCCTCCACTCATTAGACATCTTAATTGTCCGCCAAATCTTATTAAAAAGATTTGTCAACCATTCTAAACCTTTCTACCCAAGCATTTCCAAGCCTCAATAAGTATATCACCTGGGCCAACTACCCTTCTTAATTTTATTTTCTTCAAAGCCTCTGCAATTTTTTTCTTTTAAATTTTGCGCATGTAGTCACGATTCATCTCATGAAAAGGAATGGAGAAGTCTCCAAGATCCTGAGCATGACTTCCATTAAATAGCTTATCAAAATAATCTTTCCATCTCTCCTTAATCTCCTCATCTTTGACTAAAACCCTTTGCGTTTCATCTTTGATACATCTAACCATACCCAAATCCCTCGATTTTCTATCTCTCATCTTTGTAAGCCTATAAATATCCTTCTCGCTTTCTTTGGTATCCAACTTGTCATAAACCTCCTTATATACCTTATCCCTCACGTTTCAAACTATTTTTTTAGCTTCCTTCTTTGCTATCATATACTTCTCCAAATTCTCATTATCACAACTCTTACTTAGATTTCTATAACACTCTCTTTTGACCTTAATAGCTAATTTGGCATCCTCGTTCCACCATGATGTATCCTTACCTAGTGGTGCAGCGCCTTTAGACTCACCCAATACCTCCGTAACCACCTTTCTCATGCCATCTGCTATCTTATTCTACATTGATTCTGAATCCTCCTTAAGACACCAATCAACTTCCTTAACTATCTGCTCTACAAACATTCCTTGTTTAGCTCCTTTCAGTGCTCACCACTTAATTCTAGGATCTATCATATGCCTATCCCTTTTGCGGCATTTTCTAATTCTAAGATCTAAAATTAAGACTCTATGTTGTGTAGCTACACTTTCTCTCGGTATAACCTTACAATCAATGCAACAACCCCTATCTCTCTTTCTAAGTAAGAAAAAATCTATCTGACACGTATTAACCCCACTTTTAAATGTTACTAGGTGAGACTCCCTCTTCCTAAACCAAGTGTTTGCTAAGATCATATCATAGGACAAACCAAAATCTAAAATCCTTTCTCCCCTTTTGTTTTTTTCTCCTATACCATAGCCTCCATGGATACTCTAAAATCCATCCCTACTAATGCCTACATGTCCATTCAGGTCACTGCCGATGAAATGCTTTTCTCCATAAGATATCCCTTGTACTACTCCATCTAAATCTTCCTAAAATTGATGCTTAATGAAATCATCTAAACCTACTTGAGGTGCATAAACACTAATAATATTAATAATATTCGTACCTAATACTAATTTAATAAGTAAAATCCTATCACCCTTCCTACGGACCTCAACTATATTATTTATAAACTCACGACTAATAACAATCCCTACTCCATTCCTATTCCTATTTATTCTTGTATACCAAATCTTATATCCCGAAGGTTCTATCACTTTTGCTTTCTCACCTACCCATTTGGTCTCTTGTAGACATAAAATATCAATCTTTTTCCTACACATAACATCTACTAACTCTACCAACTTGCCAGTTAAAGACCCTATGTTCCAAGTGGCTAACCTAATTTTATGGTCTTGAACTATCTTCTTTACCCCCACTCGTCCAACAAAGTGAGGGAACCCTTGCCTATTTGACACCACACATGGGTGTTAGTGTGACGCGTCGCTTCTGGGCGACGACCTAGCAACCCTTGCCCATTTATCACTGCCTCAGGGCCTATAGAGTACAGCGCGTCGCTCAGTAGGGAACGCCCCAACGAAATTCTCATATTGGTTCATATTCATAGGGCATGACTAAGTTTTTATGTTGCTGTCACTGGCCTACCGCAACCCTCCTCCTTTATCCGGGCTTGGGACCGACAATGTATAACTAAACAGTTAGACATTATAGACTAACAAATGAAAATCGTGAATGGGACAAAAACTTCAGCACCATGGAAAACTTTCAGGCTAGAAGAAATAGTTTGGAAGGGGTGAAAACGCTCATTGAAACAATGCATATTCAACCCATACCCGTTGGGTTGTTAGCTGATGATGGAAATTTGGCATGGTTTAGCAAAGTTTAACCGACAGACTTGCAAAACAGCATTTGTTAGCCAATCAAAATATAGGTTTTATATGCCTTTTTAGCCATTAAATGTGCAGAATGCAGTAGATGGAAGGATGCAAAACATCAGGTCAATAAAATTAGTATCTGAATGCATGATATCAGAAAAACATTAAAAAAAGGCTATCCTTCCAAAATTGCTGCAGTCTTAGCAAGCTAGAGAGGCCTTTCAACTACATCCTATACTTTGGTATGGTCGGATTCATACAAAGTTCTCAATGCTAGATATAAAACTTGAAGCCTGTAGAGATGGACGACTAGTTATAAACATCAACAAGAAAAACCATGTACAAATTTATTAGAAAATGAAAGAGTAATCATTATGCCAAAAAAAAAGAAACATCAATTTAGATTTGTGACAACAATTTTCAACAAAAAATTTAACCTTACACTTTGATGAATGCAATCAAGGAAAACAGGAAATTATAGTTGTTGGAACATATGCAGCATCATGTGCAGAGTATAACTAAACCAACCATACTTAGCGGGAGTTACAACCTAAAACTACCTATCAGTATATAATGATAAGTCAATTTTAGGGAAATTTTAACATTAACTACCACAGAGATGATTGTATTCGAACTTATGTTGCAACCTTGCATCCTCTGCTTGTGGTACACGAGTCCCCATTGTGTGTAACATCCAACTTGAGGGGATACAAATATTTGCAAGAAAACCGACTCAAGTATTTCTCTTTCACTTGCAACATCAGCCCACAAAAATGGACATTCTAAGTGCCTAGTAGATTGCTAGCTTACAAATGAATAACTTAAGGTGCAATATTAGATTAGCTCATATGATGGTTTTTACTTAAACGCAAATGCTCTTCTAGACATATCATTGTTTCGTCTATTGCATTGCCTCCAAGGTTTTATTATGGCTCTTCAAGAGACCATTTTGTGGAGAAAAAAAATAATAGAGAAAAGAGTTTACGACACAAAATCAAGACACTGAATGTGAATCGAGCTCAAAATCAGCTACTCCGATTCAGAACTAGCAGATCTCAAGCTTGATTGACACTGGTTTAGCACAATCGAGTCCATCCGAGCTAAATTACAAAAACCATATATAAAAAATTACCAAAAATGAAAAAAAAATACAAAAAAATGTGTTGCTGATCCATAGCAATTTCAGCAATTAGAACAACAAACAAAAACATAAAAAAAAAGAATATGAAGGATTTACCATTTGGCGAAGATGATCCAGTTGTAGAGCGAGAGGTATAGACGCCGGAGGGCCGAAGCAAAGCCCGCCATCAACAGAGTTTCCTTAGAGAAGAGATGGCAAATCACAGAAGAAAAGGGAGTGGAATCGAGATGGATCTAGGGTTTTTGAAGAATGGGAATCAGGTGTATTTCTCCTCCTCCTTGTTATCGAGTGAGATAATTGGGGGAAAATTGTAGGGTTTTAAAGATGGGGAAGAAGGGGAGAGGCAGATGAGAGCATGTTCTCATTGATCCAAACATCCACACCTCCATTAACGACATCATAGAGAGCATTCAATCCTGAAAATGAGCAACCCATCTTCTACCTAGAGTGAACCCACCACGGCTGACCGAATGATCAACCTCGCCGGTGCTGGCGCCTCTTCAAAGAGTGAATCCACCACAACCGGCCGAATGATTAAGCCACGATCTTTCGGCGAGATTGGTTGGGTGGTGATGATGAGTGGATTGAGAGAGAGAGAGAGAGAGAGAGACGGTGCCCCTCTGCCTTGCTCAATCGATGGAGAGAAGCATCGATGGACGCGACACGCCCGTCGATGCATTTTTTTTCATGTTCTTTTAGCAACATTTGTTGAAAATCGTTGTTCTCACCATAATTTTCGTCCGAATTACGTTGAGTGTGGTGCATCAAACTTACCCTAAAGGTATACATGTGACTTATGTAATTTTTTAAGGTGTTGACTAGGAAGCCTATTTATAATATAATATGCATTCATAACAACGTCGCTCCAAAAATTTTTAGGAACATTCATTTGAAGAAGAAGAGCTCGAGTTATCTCAAGGAGAAGCCTATTTTTCCTTTCAGCGACTCCTTTTTGCTGAGGAGTCCCAACATAGGTAAATTGATGATCAATGCCTTTTTTTTTCAAACGAATCAAAAAGAGCATTTTTGTATTCAGATCCATTATCAGATCTGAGAGCTTTGATTCGTATCTCATACTGTGTTTCCATCATAGTGTAAAAGGTTTTGAATTTATCAATCATCTCATCCTTAGATTTAAGCAAATATAGCCATGTCATTTTAGAAAAATCATCAATAAAGATCAAATAATATCTAAAATGAGAATAATATATAATTGGGGCAGGCCCCCATACATCATAATGCACCAAGTCAAATAAATGTTCGGCATTATTTTCAAACTTAAGAAAAAGAGGTCTACACATTTTTGCATACCGACACACATCACATTGCCGATAATCATAATGAAAAGCAAAAAATAAGATTTTTAAGGTCTGACTTGAAGGATGACCTAATCGTCTGTGCCACAAGGAACAATCTCTTCTAGTGGTAAGCATGAACCATGTCCCTTGTTCAAAAATATATAATCCATTAGCAAGTTTTCCTTCACCAATCTTCCCCTTCGTCATTCGGTCCTGAAACACCACATTATAAGGTGTGAAAATAACATCACAATCCAATTCTTGAGTGATTCGGGAGACAAATAAGAGGTTGGCTGATAACTTAAGAACAACAAGCACATATAAGTTTTTACCCTCATTGAGAAACTATAATTCACCCATTCCTTCAACTTTCATAGTAGAGCCGCTAGCAATAGTAACCTCATTTCTCTTGTCTGCTTCTTTAATATTATGCGAATTTATCATGGAATTGCACATATTTTTAGATGCTCCGGAGTCAATAATCCATGTATTTTTGTAATCAGTTAATTTGTAATTAGTTAAAAAGGAAGAAATCTTACCAGTTTGGGGAAGACTAGAGGCTGCCGCTACCATTGCCATTTTCTCATGCTCCTTACAGAGTTTTTGAAGTAGCTCTGTCAATGTTTGCAAGGTAGTATCGCCCGAATTTGTTGATGCAACTTGAGCTGTATTATTTTGTTGATCTTATTTTTGAGCACCAGGTTTCCTATGAAGCTTCCAACATCTATCATGTGAATGACCATCTTTCTTGAGTGAGTGCAAGTGATTTTTTTGCCCTTGCCTTTGTAGCTGGTATTGACCCGATCATCATATTTGGAGAAAGAGGCAGCAAATGCTGCCTTATCATTGGATTCTTTATGATTAACATCAGATTGAATCGTATCACTATTCATGACCTGTTTTGGGGATTCTTCTTGCATAATAGTAGAGCACACATTGCTAATTAATGAAACTTCAGCAACCATTAAGATCTGACTACGTAAGTGTTCAAATTCATTCCCAAGGCCTACTAACAGCTGAAAAACCTTTCATGTTCTCTTAATTTTTTTTGAAGGAAATCAGATCTGTATAAGTTGATGTACAAGACTCATACTCGTCCCACATCCTTTTCATCTTGCCATAATAATCACAAAAAGGCATTGTCTCCTTTTTTAGATTATGAATATCACAAGATAATTGATATAGGTGTGCTACATTATTTTGTTCAGTATATAGCTTTTTCGCAGTATGCCAAATCTCTTGTGTGGTGTCAAGAAATAAAAAACTTTCAGCTATGCGCAGTTCCATAGAGTTTAAGAGCCATGACATAATACGATCGTTGGCTGATTTTCATTCATGAATTTTGGAATCAGTATTGTCTGGCCTTTGGATTTCACCATTGATGTAGTCGAACCTAGATCTACCACTAAGATATAACATAACAAATTTCGACCATTGCAAATAATTTTTTTCATTCAACATAATAGATATAATATTTGAATTAGGTACCTATTCTTGCATCAAGACTGTTTCAACACTAGCATCGGTTGCAACACTGGACTGACTTCCCAAGGAAGATGAATTATCGGTTGCCATGGCGATGACCCAAACACAATACGCAGATCGGAATGGCTTTGATATCATGTAGCAAAAAAACAAAATCAAGAAGAAGACGTAAATTTACGTGGTTCCTGTAAACACCCCAAATTTTCACTCACCTTCTTGACATTTCCACCAAGCATCACATTTCGGTTCTCCAGAACCAAGGAAGGGCAAAATGGTCATTTTCCAAGATGGAACCTTGCAGAGAGTCCTAAATTCCATTCTCGAGTCTCAAGACTTCTCCATTTAGACTCAGAGACACTCTCAAATTGCAAATTCTCAAAATCTCATGCTTAACCAAAAGTCAGAATTTTCAAATTCAAGTTCAGAATGGCAACTTTGTAGGACATGTCTTTTGCATAGCATTGCACGAGCATTTCATATCATTTCACTGCACAGCATGTCATTTTGAGATCCAGAACTCCTGACTTTTCGAAATTATCAATCCAGATTTGATTTTAAAACTTTTCAAAAGTGATTTCAAAACCCTGGGTTTTTAAAATTATCAATTCTTCCCATTTTACCCCCAGGACCCCGAATTACGAAAAGTTTTCTTAAGAAAACAATCTGGATGGTTGACATTTCAAAATCTCTCCAGTTGGAAAGAGGGGGACACAATTTTAAAATTCATAAAATCTTATTTCAAACTTTCACAAAAGAGCTCCGAACTTCTCTACTTCTTTCAAAATTTTGCCCTGGAGAACCATTTTCTTCCAAGTTTTGAAATCAAGCCAAATTTTGCTTCATGTTTTCCAAAAACCAACCTACTATTATGAAAATTCCAAAATATATCTCACTGGGCTCGGATTTCAAATAAATGATGTGGGACCCGCCTCGAGGTGGGGTCACACTCAAATTCTAAAAAATTTCTCCTATTTTCAAAACAGTGCCCACCCAGAAGTGGCACCGATTTATAAAATTCTTTTATTTTGATTTAAATTTTAATAAAATATTTAGTGGGCCCACGTAGGTGGCACCCCACTAAAGACTCTTTGCCAAAAGAAAGATTTTTTTTTTTTAGGTGGCATCACCAAAACAAAATCCATTTTTTATTTTTACTCATTTTCTTTTATTTTATTTATCTACTTTATCTTTATTACTTTTCAGCCCCAAGATAGAGCCACCGTGAAACCCTACCCAAGACCCCATTTTTACCTAAGTTTCAAAAATCTGCTGGAGAAAAGGAGCCGCCCCTCCCAAATGGCGACAATTTTTGAAATGTTTCAAAAATCAGTTTTTAAAACTTATCACGAAAGAGCCCGAGCCTTGGGCTGAAAAGGCGGACAATTCTTTTAAAAGTGAGGCTTAGGCCACCCGAAAAGGAGGACCTTTGGATTTTCCCCCAAACTCTTCAGCGCCCCTCTCCACGGCTTCCCCTCTCATATCGTTTCCTCCTTCAGCCCAGCATCCAGCGAAAGGAGACTGACCAAGGGCCAAAGAACTTCAGCAAAAATTTGTGAGGCTTCAAGAAGTAACATCTGAAAGGCCTCCAGTTGCAGAATCAGCAAGGGATCCAGTCGGCGACTCCTCCATCCGGTGTGAAGATCACCCACCTTCAATCCAGCCATCAGAGACAGTCGAGGAGGGCATTCCCCTTTTTTTTTCCACTACCGGGCCTCTCCCGATCCTGTGGAAGACAGGGATCCACCCCAGCTTACAAAGAAAGTGCTCAATCCGGTGATTAGGTGAGAAACCTCTGCTCCTCTTTCATGTTTTTGAATCAATTAGCATGTTCATTGTATGCATTAATGAATTCATCTTCTCTAGGGTAATGTAATTCATGTTCATGGTTGCCTCACCTATCAAAGATCGACCGTGCTTCACAATGGCACCTTCGATCCTTATGAAGAGCGGATTTTTTTTTTTTTACCCAATCACCATCCTTTCCATATCGTCTTTATTGGGTTGCTCCAACACCATGAGTCTCATGTATTGTTTCGATCCAACGTTTTTCAAAATATCCTCCATATCATCTCACATTGCATAGCATACTTCAGAAAGACTGCCTTTGTTTTCCTCCCTGCTTTTGCAATCAAGGACGATATTGCCTAATTCAGCGGCATTTTTTTTTATTTAGTTATTGCCATGATTAGTGTTGATTTCTATATATGTTAGCATTGTGTAAGCCGTTCTCAGAAGTTCATTCTTGAATGGGTATATAGTTAGTTGTAGAAAAGCAGTGTTCATGCTACTTCTCTGTTTCTGTTTGAAATGTATACTATCAATCCATTGTCATGTATCGCAGAAAAATTCCCATCCGCCCCAAATGGCTGCAGGTAATAAGCCTCCCAATGGCTGCATTGCGTTTTGTATTCTCCAGTCATAGATTATCCCTCTACTCTCCATCTCACTTTCTTATTCCATCGGCTATCTGTGTACTTTGTAATTGATAGTAGGTCTTATCACTGAATATTGGTAGCATGCTACCTGAATTATTTCTGTTAGCTAGATTTACTCACAGCTGCAGCCTGGGCTCCTCCATGGTAGGCGTCTTGCCTTCCTGTCAATCCCTTTCCCCACAACTATTCCTTTAAGCACCTGTTATCTTAAAACTTATGCAGTGATAGTTATGCAGATGAGCCTGAGTAAAAATTTCTTTTGCATCTTATTTTGATATCATTAGTCCCAATTCTCTTCTCTCACCTAATTGCACAGGGTATTTTGACATGATTTTATGCTTAAACTTTGATCGGCTGAACATGTAATTTCTGAAGAGAATTCCTCCGTCGAGGTGACATGTATTCGGTTATTACCCTTTTTATGGTGGGGTATTAACCCAAGGACACGCAAATTGTCCATATTATCGCAGGCTGTTGATAGTCCAGCCAGACTTCAAAATTAGGATGCTTATTCTGTGAAACGTCAAGTCTGGAAATTACAGGTCTCCAGCCACCTGGTGCTAAAAGACCATCAATCGGTGTGTTTGCTTGAATAACAGACATTTTGGTAAAACCAAAATTGGGTTTTAATAGCATGTTCGGACTGTTTCTGCACCTATGTCGGATCTGTGTTGATATTTATCTGTAAAGTATTTGACAGATTTTAATAGGTTCTCATATGTTGTTGAGAAAACCATGGTTTCACACATCTCTTAACTTCAGCTCTGCTTCAACATCCATAGCCCTTGCTGTGAACTAATGTGATGATGCTAGATGAGAAGCAAACCCAATCCTTGATAAAAATTTAAAATCACTACAACCAGATGAGCTACAATTGGGTTCTCGTTTCTTTCTAACCCATTTTTTTTTTTTGGCCGTTTAGACTATTACTATGATCACATCATCGTGGTAACTGAATTGGCTGGCATTAGATTTTGTGATTATTATTACTAGCCTTGTTGATGCCAATTTGCTCATCACATATATTTTCGGTTATAGTAAAGTGTTTATATATATATATATATATATATATATATATATATATATATATATATATATATATATATATATATATATATATATATATATATATATATATTCATATATACAGGTACATACACATATATATATATATATATCTCCACTGTTCGTGCATATATCTATTTCCTTGTGTATTTTGTATATCCATTCTTTGTGCTAACTCATTTTTTGCAGGGAAAACCTGGAGAATGCTGACCATTTTAATTCTGTGCTTCTTTTATTCATTTTGCTTTACGTCAGAGATGTAATAATTCAATTTGGAATAAGATTTACTTTTACTGCTTAGATTAGGTTGCATCTCATATAGTTTGATTTCAGTAATATCCTGATTATATGATGCATAAATCTAAAATTTTCAAAATTCACCGTGGATGAACACGAATGGCACGTGCACCAACTCTTAGAGAGTTGATGAACTCGGTGGAGTCCATATTTACGGCCCTAGTCGAAATATGGACGAGACCCAGATTCATCATCTCTCTACCAGTCACATTGAGCCTACACTCTTAGGCTATCTTAAAAATGCACCTCATATTTCCAATGTTTTCAAAATATTGTGAATTAACTCAAATAAACCCTGAATATATTCATGGCCACAGTCAGAATATATGAAGGATTTACTTTGGCTTAATCCACATTTTTCTAATAAAATTTTCAGAAATCTTTTCAAAAGTGCATTCATTTATTCACATCATTTGCATCATTTGTTTTTCTCATGATTTTCTCAAAAGATTTTCACTTCATGGAATCGATTTTCTCAAGAAACTATGATGATATTCGGAGTTGGATTTCCCAAATCAAATGTTTTCTTGTGATTTTCCTTAAAAAGTTACTTCCTTAAGATTCTTTTCAAAGGAATTTCTCATTTTCTCAAGAATCCAAGTTGATTTTCAACATTTCAAAAGACAAGATTCTCAGGAATTCAATTTCCTAAGTTTTGAATTTCTTTCTCCAATGGAATTTTCCTACAAAAATTTCTGTCATTTTCTTAAGAAAATTCTCAAAGTCCGAGTTTTCCCAACAAATGCTTTCCTTTTCAAAAGTTCATGTTTTCTCAAGAATTCCTACAGTTTTCCTGAGATTCTTATTTCCTCATGGTTTTCCAAGTCTTTCTAAGCTCTCTCAAAATTTTCCTGAGATTCCCATTTCTTCATAATTTTTCAAAGTTGATAAATTTCCTCAAGATTTTCCTGAGATTCTCATTTCTGCACGATTTTCCCAATCTTTATAAACTTTCTCAAAGTTTTCCTAAGATCCTCATTTCTTCATGGTTTTTCAAGATTTTTTTTTTGAGATTTTTACTTTTTCAAGATTTTCCAAATCTTTATAAATTTTCCCGAGATTTTAAAACCTTCTTCGTCTGAGTTTCCTGAGAAATTGATTTCCATCTTTTCCTGAGAACTACTTTTCAACTTCAAATCTTTTCTAAGCATACATCATATTTTCCAACTTGCATTTTACAAAATTGCATAGCACATGCCTGAATTCTCTGTGCATTTAGGATAGAACATAATTTCGATGATTTTACTAAGTCAAGCATAATTTTGGTCCTTGGTTCGATTACCCATGTTAAAGGCGGCAGGAACGGTCGAACCTCGTACCGACAGGTCGAGCCCCATCCCATAGATTTTCCCGCAATTTTCAAAACGGAGGCGAGTATTTCAAAACAATTTCCAAAAATCCGGTCAAGTTTGAAGCGCAAAAATCGTTTCCCTCTTTCTCTTCCGCAAGGAAGGGAAGATGTGGGAAAAATTTTGCGACGAGAACAGGTTTGGCGACCGTGATGGGACATGTCCTCGTTTGGTCAAAATTGTGCTTGACTTAGTTCAATTATTGAAATTATGTTCACAAAATGTCAGCTCTTTACTTTTGATATCATGCGAACCTAGGAACCTAGATTTGGACCTAGCTGACATTGACTGCATGTAGACTAGGCATGGTTTGGTAGGACCAGATTGAGGAGATATTTTCATGCTCACATAGACTTAGGTCTAAACACAACTCTCCTCAATTTAGGATATGAATGCAAACAATGTATGCTCCTTCAAAGTTTTCAAAATCTATCTCTCTAGGTCTTAGAGCCCTCTATTTCTTGCATGTGATCATTTTTTCAAACCTCCATTACCTATCATTACCCGGTCTTCACGTTGCTGGGCTCTCTTCCAGAACCATAGTTCGGGACAGAGCCTCACAACTGGGCCAACTATTTGGGTTAACACCCCCCTACCACGTACCGCGGGCCACAGTCCGAAGTATATCGGTAGGCGCTCAAGGATGTTGGAAAACCTTACCTTAGAACCGGAGTTGAAATTATATGCCACGTACCTCGGATTTCGATTCGAGTATATCGGCATAATTGGATTGGACAAAGATGATCTGAGCCTAGAGTTAGGGTTAGGATCCCATAACTGTTTTCAAAATGATGCATCTAGAGTCAGCCTTTTAGGGAGTGCTGAATGTACATAAATGTTTGTGCAGGATGTGATTGTATGCATGATTTTCTCAATTCTTATATTTCCCAATGTTTTCCAACTTCTTAGGCCTTTTTCAAAACATCTTTATTTTCCACAAGATGTTTTCTCAAACCCTGGATGATTTCCACAAATATCCAATTTCTTTCAAAACTCCAGGCGATTTTTCATTCTACCTTTCTACTGGATCTCGAATTTCTAGCTGCATTTTCATCCTGCCTGCAAAATTTTTCAAAATTTCTCACATTTTCCTAAGTCTCATTCTGAGTCTTTCTCTGTTTTCAGTTCGATGGCATCCAGTCAAGTCGATCCTATCTTTCCTGAAGGTCACATCTCCTTCGAGGTGCGACAAGGTCGTCCTGAACATCGAGCCCTTAGCACCGGAACTTTCATTCCCCGGTGGTATTATTCCTGGCTAAAGAGCTTTTCCCGAATGTTCCCGGACCATTTGAGCGAGTGCGGATTGGAGCTGGCATCAACAGTCGGAAAACAGACCATCAATGGCAACCTGATCCATGCAATGGCAGAGCGATGGAATCCTCGAACGTGTACCTTCTGGTTCCCGTGGGGAGAGATGACTGTTTTAATAGATGAATTTTCAGAAATCATGGGGTTGCCAGAACCAGCTGGTCGACCAAGCGACCCATTAGAGCATCAATTCCTTATCAATGTCAAGGGTTTGGACCCCCGAGACTCCTTAGCTCGTATGACAGGCCGCCGGTCTTGGCCCCTAATCCAGTTAGAAGGAAATGAATATGTTGACCTACTTGAGTTGTACCGCCAGTACGGGACCTTCGTTGAAGTCAGCTCGCTATCAAGAACAGCCAAAGAAAAGATTCAGAATGCAATGGTTCTATGCACTGTAGGACTGTCCCTTTTCCCAGATGGACAGAACTACATGGACATCAGAATAATTCAGCTCATGAGAAGATGGGGAAGTCGGCAGACTAATCGCCTCTCTATAGCCATGGCAGCACTTGCCTTCCTATATCAAGGTCTGACTCGATTCTCACTTGGAGAATCCATCTTAGTTGAAGGATGCATCTACGTGCTTCAATCCTAGTTCTTTCAGCATGTTCCAGCCCGAGCAAGCTCTTTCAGATATAATGGTCAAGAACTTCTTCCAGTGGCACAGTACCGGTCCATGATCAACAACATTCAAGAAGATGATGTAGTCTGGGACTATTTTGATCGGCAATTATCTCCTCCCAGATACACCTATGCTTATGGCAAGAGGTTCAAGTTACTGGGCCCATTCTTCTGCACTTACTACCAACCAGAGAGATGTGTCCGGCAGTTCTCCCAGAGACAGCAGTACGTCGAAGCCCGATTGTTATCAGGTGTTATGGCAGAGTTTGATCTCACTTCCGCGCAATGGTCCGGGGCATATCATTCTGCCCGCTACGGCTGGGATTCCTTTGTCTCTCTTAAAATTTTCCCTGGTCCTAGAGTGTCTGCTGATTATCGTGAATGGTGGCAAATTATTTGTCCTCCACCTCTTTGTCAAGATCAATAAAATCATGTTTTCTCATTTTAATAAAATTCTCTCTTTTTCTATTATGGCTTGATGACCTCGCCTAGGTAACAAAGCATATTTTCGTTGTTTGTTTCTCGTGCTAAGAATTGACAACACAATTGTCGTGATTCTCGCAACGACTCAGTCCCTAGTAATGGGACATCTTCTTCGAATTGTCTATCATATTTTTCAATAAATATTTCTTCCAAAAGCCAATTCCTTCATAATCTAATCAGGTCTTTGCCCTGCAGAGAGCATCCGCAGCAAAATCTGAGAGCATCCATATCATTTGATGGTTGAGACAAGATCAGGCAAAAGAACAACGGTATCGCAGTACTCGTCAGCCTCAGAAGAAGAGATGGGCTCTCCCCGATCCGAGAAGAGTCAAGAGCAGCAACAAGAGGATGACGGCATAGACCCTCAAATGTACGCCATGTTCCGAAAGATGATGAATAAAATGATGAGTGAACAGGCTGGGACTAGTGCAGAAAAAAATCATATCAGAGAAAAGTTCCACGGGCACAAGAATAAGAAGGCTCCCAAGAAGCAGATTCAGTCAGAAGAAATCTCAGATGAATCCGAATCAACTGAAGACACTGAGGAAGAATATGAGGTGCCTCCGGCATTTCAGAAACGTGGCCGAGAACAAAGGAGGAGCCGCAAAGCAAAGAATCAAGTTACAGAGGAACCCCTGCAGTCGCAATTCAGGGAAATGGCCCGAGTTGTTAAGGATCTCCAAGCCCGTGACAAGCGCAAGAAAGTCTTTACTAGTGAGGACTTCTATGACGGCCTCGAAGGGGATGATGATCTCGAAAACCTTCCCCGAAAATTCATCAAGTTCGATGGCTCTGGCGATCCGAAAGCCCATCTCGCCACTTTCTTCGCAGAGTGTTCAAGATTCAAGAGAGATAACAGAGCACTGTTCCTGTGTTTCCCTCGCAGCTTGGAAGGAGTTGCAGCTAAATGGTATGCTGAGCACATCAATCCCATCGAGCTCAAGGAGTTCGATAAAGTGGTAAATTTATTTATTGAACGCTTTTTGTTCAATACAGAAGCGCTCCCGACATTAAGTCATCTCTGCAGTCTGAGGCAGAATGAGAATGAAAAAGCACGGGACTTCATTCACAGATGGAGGTCAGCTTGTAATAAGATGAGAGATCCTATCTCGGAAAGGCATGCATTGTCCCTAATCCTCAACAATTTTTCGCAGCCGTTAAGAGGATTGATCTCCACAGCGCCATCCAAGACCTTCATTGAGCTGACTGAACGAGCCGAATGGCTCGAGCTGAGTGTGAAAAATGGAGTCTATGAAGGCTTTACCTTTTCCAAGAACAACTCTCAGGGTGAGCAGAAGAAGAAAGCTCACTTCACCTTCTCTGCCAACAATAACAACAACAATAGCCGAAATCAGTACAAAGGGCAGAAGAAAGATTACTGCTACAGTACAGGCAATCCTAACAATAAAGGAGATCAGAAAACGAAGCCTGCTCCTCAATACAGCAAGCCTTCTCAGCAAGACCAAGGGCCGAAACTGCGTGAAAAGGTTAAACATGAAGGATGGAGTTATGATCGAAAATTTACTCCTCTCGACCAATCACTCGAAGATGTGCTCGAGTATATGCTGTCGAAAGAGATGGTCAAGTTGCCTAGACTGGTCGATCCCCCTGTGCCTATGGGGAAATGGAAGGATCAATTTTGCAAGTTCCACAGAACAGTGGGACATAGCACTGAGAACTGTTTCGTTCTCAAGAACATTGTGCAGGATCTTATCGATAAAAATCTATTGGTAGAAGGAGAAGAAGAAGAAAAAATGGACATTCTTAAGCAGCCTTTTCCTGCACACACCACAGCAGTAGTATCTGCCCAACCATTCTTGCCTCACGAACACATCAAGCCGTGTTCTACACAAGATCTACAAGTTCAACATCAGGTATCATTGCTTCGACAAGCGACTCCTGATTCTAAGAAGATGGATCTAATCTCAGCATTGGGTAAGATGAAAGTCTCTGAAGCATCGGTAAAGTCAGTCCCCAAGTCAAAGGGACTTCCTGATTTTCTCAATCAAATCATCAAGCCCAAGCCGGGGAATTCAAGTCAAAAGCCTCTGACCGCTCTGTCCAATGTTTCCATTTTTGACTTGGCCAAAAGTTCCTGCAAGCATCAGCAAGTACTGGACGATCTGCTCAGAAAAATCAAAGTTAAGCCCAGTATTACTCCTGAAGACATGGCACAAATTGTGAATTCAGCTATGACTAATGCGCCGATTACTTTCTCGGATGAGGACCTTCCAAAGCCTCATTCCTTTCACAATAATGCTCTTTACATCGTCGTTCGGGTAAGGGGAATGACAGTACCTCATGTACTAGTTGATGGAGGCAGCAACCTCAACATATGTCCCGAAATGACCGCAAAGGCGCTAGGCATTAAGGAAGAAGAATACATTCCAGATCCTATCACCATCTATGGGTTTGACAACCATGGTCAGACGGCAAAAGGCAAGATATTCCTGGAAGTATTCATTAATTATTCGGTACATTCAGTGCTTTTTCATGTGGTCAATGTGCCACCCACCTACAATTTGCTGCTCGGAAGGACATGGATTCATAATGCAAATGCAGTACCTTCCACCTTACATCAATGCGTAAAATGGTCAAAAGGTGGAATGATTACAACAGTGCTCGGAGAGGACCCGGAAGAAAGGCTCCCACAGCCTATGATACCTCGACCATCATTTACTGCAGATATCCCTAGCATCAGAGAGAATGAAGAAATCAGTCTCAAAAAAAGTCAGGAGATACTCCAGGCAACATCAGAATTATCCCTGCACACTGTAGCTATGACCCGATGGAAAGGTCCCAAGTTTTTCAAGATTGGAGGTCGTGTCAGCTACGACACTGTCAAAGATCATCCATTGTTTCCACAATTCATGAAAGTAAGAAAGGGATTCGATTAACTTCTGAAGCATGGTTATCAACCCTTTAAAGGACTGGGCAAAAATGAAGATGGTCGTGTCGAGCCAATGATCCAAAAGCATCGTCCCCACAGGGCAGGATTAGGGTTTTCCGGCGGGAGCTCACCAAAGAAGACTGTTTTTGTTAGAGGGGCACATTGAGAATCGTTGTTGCATTTCCTTTCTATTCCTTCCAAAATAAATGTCTCAATGTCTTTTATCAATTGAAATCAATAAAATGTCAAGTTTCTTTGTCTATCTGGATGCCATCTGCCTTTTTTGTCTCTACATCCTCATTTTATAACTCAATGTCATTTTATGCATAATTCTTTTAAAATGATGGTTTGTTGTATGATGGACGATTTTTCCTGAATACCATTTCTTATCTAAAATTTTAGAAATGTCTTCCCGAGCAATCAAGAAACTCGTTATTAATCCCAAGGCTTTCCAGAAATCGGCATCAATTCACCGAGTCAAAGCAAGCACAGGAGATAGCAAGGTTGCAAAGCAGTTAGATGATTATGCAGAATTTGATCCGTCTCTTCAGGAATTACCAGAATTCGCCTCAGTTCAGAAGCAAGATGAACCATCAGCTCTAGTACAAGATCCTACTGAAGATGTCAATATCGGCTCAGAGGAAGATCCCAAGATTCTCAAGATCGGTACCAGTCTAAGTCCGAAAGAGAAAGAAAGGCTTACAAAGTTCCTCAAGCAACATGAAGAAGTGTTCGCGTGGACATATGAAGATATGCCGGGTTTAGATCCCAAATTGGTCGAACACCGACTCGTTTTGAAGCCAGATGTAAAGCCAGTTAAGCAAAAGCTGAGAAAAATGAATCCTACAATAGAGCAACAAGTCAAAGAAGGACTTGAAGATCTGCTCAAAGCAAGATTTATTCGAACTATTGACTACCCAGACTGGTTAGCCAATATCGTCGTTGTCCCAAAGAAAAGTGGCAAAGTCAGGATTTGCATAGACTTCAGAGACCTCAACAAGGCAACTCCGAAGGATGACTATCCACTGCCAAGCATTGATCTGCTGATTGACAGCACAACAGGACATGCCATGTTCTCCTTCATGGATGGATATTCCGGCTACAACCAGATTAAATTGGCCGCACGCGACCAATTAAAAACTTCCTTTACTACGCCTTGGGGCACTTTTTGTTATACAGTTATGCCTTTTGGGCTCAAGAATGCTGGAGCAACATATCAACGGGCGATGGCCGTTATCTTTCATGATCAAATGCGCAAAATCATGGATGCGTATGTTGACGATATTCTTGTGAAATCTAAAGAGGGAGAGGATCACCTCGAAGCACTTGATCAAGTCTTTAAAAGACTTATTCTTTACAAGTTAAGGCTTAACCCACAAAAGTGTGTCTTTGGAGTCGAATCAGGCAAACTGTTGGGTTTTCTGGTCAGTAAAAAAGGAATTGAAGTTGACCCAGCCAAAGCCAAGGCTATCATTGATATGCCACCCCCGAAAAATCTCAAAGAGTTGCGTAGTCTTCAGGGACACATGCAATCAATTCGGCGATTTATTTCCAACTTGGCGATGAGATGTGAACCTTTCAACCACTTGCTCAGAAAAGGAGTAAAGTTCGAATGGGGACCAGAGTGTCAGCTATCGTTCGATCGGATCAAGAAGTATCTTCTCAATCCTCCAATCCTGAAGCCGCCAGAATTAGGAAAACCTCTTCTGTTATACATCTCAGTCAATCAAGTCGCATGTGGCGGATTCTTGGCCCAATACAAAGAAGGCAGCCTAATAGAACATGCCATCTATTATGTGAGTAAGACTTTCATAGATTATGAAAAGAAATACTCTCAAATAGAGAAGACCTGCCTAGCTCTGGTATGGATGTGTCAGAAGCTAAGACACTACCTGCTAGCATCAGAAGTCAAAATCTTGTCTAAACTCAATCCTCTCAAGTATATTTTAGAGCAGCCTTTTCTCAGCGGACGAGTCGCAAAATGGCAAGTCTTATTGATGCAGTATGACTTAGAATATGTCTCGCAGCAATCAATCAAAGGCCAAGCAATTGCAGACCAATTGGCGGATTTTCCTCTGGCAGAAGAAGTGAAAGCCGAAGATGATTTCCCTGATGAGCAGATTTGCAATATCCAGCAATTTCCAGTATGGAATTTATTTTTTGATGGTTCTAAGAATATGGCCGGAATAGGCATCGGAATTTTATTAATCACTCCTGAGAAGGAGATGATTCCATTTTCCCTCAAGTTAGATTTTCAATGCACTCATAATATGGCTGAATATGAAGCCCTGATTCAAGGTCTAAAGATTCTACTAGACTTCAATGTCAAGAGAGTACATGCCTACGGTGACTCATTACTCGTTGTCAATCAAGTTCGAGCCAAATGGCAAGTGAAAGATCAGAAGTTATTTCCCTATCAGAAAATTGTTTCAGCTCTTGTCAGCAAGTTTGAAGAATTTCAGTTATTCCACATCAAGAGAGATTTTAATCAAGTGGCCGATAGTCTCGCCAGTTTAGGCTCCATTATGGCATTCAGAAATGGAGAATCTTGTCGCTCTTTTGAAATTGGCAGACTTGACTAACCTGCTTTCCTTCCAGCGGAACAGGTAAACCAGGCTGAGCAAAGGAAGAAACCTTGGTATTACAACATCAAAAATTTCATAGAAACCGGCGAATTTCCTCCAGAACTCTCAAAGAAAGAGCAGCGAGCAATCCAGTGTATGTCTACTCGATACTTCATTTTGGCCAATGTCCTCTATCGCCGTGGATTCAGTTCAGAGTATTCCAGATGTTTAGATGAAGACGAAGCCAAAGAAGTCGTGCGAGAAGCACACGAAGGCATTTGTGGTGGCCACGTCGGCTACCAAACCCTTGTCAAGCAAATCATAAGAGCAGGGTACTATTGGAAGACTATGCAACAAGACTGTTATCATTATGTGAAGAAGTGTGTACAATGTCAGATACATGCACCTTCCATCCATGCTCCAGCAACTTATTTACAGTCGGTTGTTTCTCCATGGCCGTTCTCCATGTGGGCCTTCGATGTCGTAGGTCCCATCACTCCTTCAGCTTCAAATGGACATAAATATTTCCTTGCTGCAACAGAATATTTCACCAAGTGGGTAGAAGCTATCACTATTCGCACAGTAGAAGGCCGACATGTGATTTCTTTTATTCACAAGAACATCCTTTGTCGTTTCGGCATCCCACATAACATTGTGTCAGACAATGGCAGTCATTTCAAGAACGAAAAGATGAAGACATTCTGCTCAAAATTCAAGATCTATCACCATTTTTCCGCTCCATATTATCCTCAAGGGAATGGTCAGGCAGAGGCCACCAACAAGATTTTAATTCGTATCTTGGAGCGAACTGTGGAGACAGGCCGTGACTGGCATGAGAAGATCCACGATGCACTATGGGCCTACCGGACCACTATTCGCACCCCAACGAATGCTACTCCATCAGAATTGGTATATGGAACAGAAGTAGTATTGCCGCTACATGTTCAAAAGCCCGCTTTGAAATTTGCATCGCTGCTAGAATTACCCCTTGATCGATATCAGCAGCAGCGATTGGTATAGTTAGACTTACTCAACGAGAGAAGGCTGAAAGCAGCAGAACATGCTCAATCCTATCGCCAGAGAGTGGCCAGTCAGTATGCGAAGTCTGTCATCGAAAGAAGGTTCAAAGTCAATGATTTAGTACTTCGATCCACGGCTTATCTCAAGCATCATACCGGCGGGAAATGGTCGCCAAATTGGGAAGGCCCATATGTCGTCAAAGAAGCATTACCCCGAAACTCATATCGGCTCATCAACGCCGATGGGGTAGAATTGCCAGATCCCATTAATGCCCGACACTTGAAAAAGTTCTACACTTAAAACATTTAGTCTCCTCTTGTAATCTTCCCGTTTCCTTCAAATAATGATTCAACTCTCTTTCCCAGTTACACTGGGGCATTTTTAAAATTTTGTTCTGTATGCAGACAGGATAAACAAATTCCTCATTTCACGCACTTGTGCATTCATGTGCATCAATTCATATTCATTTGCATTCAACTACATTAACAACAATCCAGTCAGTATTGGGATTTCAATAAACAGTCCCATCACAATTTCTAATGATTCAAAATTTGAAGGTAATTACCAATACTGAACTAAAACCCAGTGCTCGAACTGGTATTGTTTCAAAATCCAATGTTTAAACTGGTACATTTTCAAAATCCCAAACTTTCGAAAAACCGAGTTCCAACTCGGGTTTTATTTCACATCACTTTCTTTTGTTGATACGGGTTCCGACTCGTGATCTCTATATTTTATTCGAGCTCTGACTCGAACTCATCATTCTCCTTTGATTAATCCAAGTCATTTCAATCATCAAAGTCTGTCAATTGCTCGAATTTGATATTTTGCCTTCCAAATTTCAATTTAAATCTTCAAATCAGGCAATTCTCCAATTTTGACCTCTGGGTCACCCAATTTTCAATTCTCAATTTCAATTACCAATCTCAATTTTCGACCTTCGAGTCAACCAATTTCCAATCTTCGACCTTCGGGTCAATCAATTTCCAAATATCGACCTTCGGGTCAATCGATTTTTGATTTTCGACCTTCGGGTCAATCAATTTCCAATTTTCGACCCTCGGGTCAATCAATCTCCAAATTTTCGACCTTCGGGTCACCCAATTTCCAAATTTCGACCTTCGGGTCACTCAATTCACAATTTCGACCTTTTGGTCAAATCAATTCTCAATTTCGACCGCCAGGTCATCCAATTTCGACCTTCGGGTCATTCAATTTCCAACAACCAATTTTCCGATTTCCAATTTCGACCTTTGGGTCAATCAATATCAATATCCAATTTCAAATCATTTTCTCTTGCGAGAGACCCTTTTTAGGGAGAGTTCGAGAGAGCTCGTTCTTTTTGCATGCTATCTAATTCGTTCACTTAGCCCCTTTTTAGGGAGAGTTTGAAGGGACTCGCGTCTTTGTGAACCGTTTGCAAAACAATTTCCAATTTCACACGAGGAACCCTTTTTAAGGGAGAGGCTCGACGGAGACTCGCTTTTCTTGTGACCCCCCAATTTCATACTAGGCCATTTTCGTTATGAAAGACCCTCTTTGCAGGGAGAGTGTGATGGACTCGTTCCTTTCATGACCCAATTTTCAGACCTCACTATTATCGGCCCCCTTTCCATAAGAGAAGCCTAATATCAGGGAGCTTTGACGAAAGCTCAATTTCTCTTCGAAAGTTCGTTTTGCAAACACCTCCTCTTCAGGGAAGAGAGGAGTATTTCCCATTTCCCATTCAGGTAAGGGCTAAGCCTGAGTCTCTCTTTTTGGGGAAAAAGAGAGAAGAATTTTCGTCACGGATGTGTTGAGCCAGATTGCAAATACTCACTTTCACTAGGGATTTTAAGAAAATTTTGTCAATTTGTCAATCAATTAATTGTTGATTTCAGAATCGCACAAATCTTTATTTCAGTTTACCTTCAGCATTACTTCCAAAAGAGTGAAGCTTTTGCGAAAAGAGATTCAAAATTCAAATCATTAATTTATTGGCCAACCAAAAGGATGAAGGATAAATCCTCGATATGGCCAGAAAAGAAGATTCAATGTTATTGAAAAGCCGTAGGTGATCGATATTGATCGCAGTCAATGACACATCTTTAAAGACTATTCTTGAAAAGACGAGGCAGTGAAAATATCCTGAGCGCTAGAAAAAGAGAGTATTCATCAAAACCCTGTCACCTAAGCTGCAATTAAGTATCCGCAAAAGGGATCTCTCACTTGTCGTCAAGATGAAAGCGAATTAAGCGAGTAGACTCCCGGGGCCAAAAAAGATTTGAAACATCTCCAAGATGACGGACTTTGTGACGGATCCTTCCAGGGAAAGTCCAAAGCACTGTCGAGATGAAGGCAGATGCGATGAACCTCCCGACAATCCCTAAAAGATATTTAATTTCAGCTATCATCCAAAGATCTCTAAACCCAAGAGCCAATATCGTCAAAGAAGGATCGAAACATCTCCAAGTTGAAGGAGTTTGTGACGTACCCTTCCCAAAAGAGAGCAAGAGAGGAAAAAGAAAGAGAGAAAAAGCCAGAACATCTCCAAAATGAAGGAGAATGTAGCCAAAACCCAAGAGAGCCAAAAGAGTGCAGAAAAATTATCGGGAGAGAAGCTCCCAGGATATCAAACTGCCAAGTTTATCAAGAATCTTCTTTAAATTTATGAAATTCTATTATCAATCCTCTTTCATCAATGGCTCTCATAATATCAAATTCTCTTTCCTGTTCACATCAAGGAAATTGATAGCTTCTTTGAAGAAGGTCAATTGCAAGCAATTTGGATTTCAAGTCTCGATTCTACGAAGTGAACCTTGTTTGGAGGTAAAGCTTTGGGTACAAAATAAGGAATATCTTTGCAACAATGTGCAACATTTTCAAAAAACTTTGAATCAACAACAAAATTCTTAATATTTTGACAATATTTTCTAGCTATCCTGACGTGAAGTGAGAGCTTGATATCCATCTTTGATATATCCTGACACCAATTTTAAATCCCTCTTAAGGACTTGATTCCTTCCCTTCTTTGAGAGCATAAACTCTCAGATTTGCACACTTCCCAGTGTCCCCACTGTCCCATCATAGACAGTCCCATTTTGGTTCGAGGTCGAACCAACAATCATTTTCTCGCAAAAGGCAATTTCAAAAGCTAACTTGGTCTCAGCAATGAGACGCCCAAAATCAATCCCTTTTCAAGCTTTAGGGACCCCATTTTCCTTCCTTTTGCAAAACCCCTGTCGGATTTATTGTGCAAAATCCGAAGGTTCCATCATTGTCTATTCTTTCGAGGATTTCATCCATTTTTCGCCCGATCAGGATAAGGGTACAAACCTGAGCCTCAATCAACGAGGTATTTTATTTTCCGCCCGATCAGGATAAGGGTATAAACCTGAGCCTCCTTCAATGAGGTATTCCATTTTCTGCCCGATCAGGATAAGGGTCAAAGTCTGAGCTTCGTTCCATACGGAGCATTTTCTGTCCCATCCAGGTTAAGGGCATAAACCTGAATTTCACTATCACAGAGTGAGTCTTTCCTCTTCATTTCTCCATTTCATATCTACCATCTTCTTCGGGCTAACTTCTTCATACCCAGTCAGATCCTTCTAACTGGGGCATTTTTTTATACATAGCCCAAATTTGGTGTGTTTTCTTTGTCACTAAGCTCGACCATAAGCCGGCTTAGTAGCAAAAAGGGGCATCTGTAAACACCCCAAATTTTCACTCACCTTCTTGACATTTCCACCAAGCATCACATTTCGGTTCTCCAGAACCAAGGAAGGGCAAAATGGTCATTTTCCAAGATGGAACCTTGCAGAGAGTCCTAAATTCCATTCTCGAGTCTCAAGACTTCTCCATTTAGACTCAGAGACACTCTCAAATTGCAAATTCTCAAAATCTCATGCTTAACCAAAAGTCAGAATTTTCAAATTCAAGTTCAGAATGGCAACTTTGTAGGACATGTCTTTTGCATAGCATTGCACGAGCATTTCATATCATTTCACTGCACAGCATGTCATTTTGAGATCCATAACTCCTGACTTTTCGAAATTATCAATCCAGATTTGATTTTAAAACTTTTCAAAAGTGATTTCAAAACCCTGGGTTTTTAAAATTATCAATTCTTTCCATTTTACCCCCAGGACCCCGAATTACGAAAAGTTTTCTTAAGAAAACAATCTGGATGGTTGACATTTCAAAATCTCTCCAGTTGGAAAGAGGGGGACACAATTTTAAAATTCATAAAATCTTATTTCAAACTTTCACAAAAGAGCTCCGAACTTCTCTACTTCTTTCAAAATTTTGCCCTGGAGAACCATTTTCTTCCAAGTTTTGAAATCAAGCCAAATTTTGCTTCATGTTTTCCAAAAACCAACCTACTATTATGAAAATTCCAAAATATATCTCACTGGGCTCGGATTTCAAATAAATGATGTGGGACCCGCCTCGAGGTGGGGTCACACTCAAATTCTAAAAAATTTCTCCTATTTTCAAAACAGTGCCCACCCAGAAGTGGCACCGATTTATAAAATTCTTTTATTTTGATTTAAATTTTAATAAAATATTTAGTGGGCCCACGTAGGTGGCACCCCACTAAAGACTCTTTGCCAAAAGAAAGAATTTTTTTTTTAGGTGGCATCACCAAAACAAAATCCATTTTTTATTTTTACTCATTTTCTTTTATTTTATTTATCTACTTTATCTTTATTACTTTTCAGCCCCAAGATAGAGCCACCGTGAAACCCTACCCAAGACCCCATTTTTACCTAAGTTTCAAAAATCTGCTGGAGAAAAGGAGCCGCCCCTCCCAAATGGCGACAATTTTTGAAATGTTTCAAAAATCAGTTTTTAAAACTTATCACGAAGGAGCCCGAGCCTTGGGCTGAAAAGGCGGACAATTCTTTTAAAAGTGAGGCTTAGGCCACCCGAAAAGGAGGACCTTTGGATTTTTCCCCAAACTCTTCAGCGCCCCTCTCCACGGCTTCCCCTCTCATATCGTTTCCTCCTTCAGCCCAGCATCCAGCGAAAGGAGACTGGCCAAGGGCCAAAGAACTTCAGCAAAAATCTGTGAGGCTTCAAGAAGTAACATCTGAAAGGCCTCCAGTTGCAGAATCAGCAAGGGATCCAGTCGGCGACTCCTCCATCCGGTGTGAAGATCACCCACCTTCAATCCAGCCATCAGAGACAGTCGAGGAGGGCATTCCCCTTTTTTTTTCCACTATCGGGCCTCTCCCGATCCTGTGGAAGACAGGGATCCACCCCAACTTACAAAGAAAGTGCTCAATCCGGTGATTAGGTGAGAAACCTTTGCTCCTCTTTCATGTTTTTGAATCAATTAGCATGTTCATTGTATGCATTAATGAATTCATCTTCTCTAGGGTAATGTAATTCATGTTCATGGTTGCCTCACCTATCAAAGATCGACCGTGCTTCACAATGGCACCTTCGATCCTTATGAAGAACGGATTTTTTTTTTTTTTTTTTTACCCAATCACCATCCTTTCCATATCGTCTTTATTGGGTTGCTCCAACACCATGAGTCTCATGTATTGTTTCGATCCAACGTTTTTCAAAACTATCCTCCATATCATCTCTCATTGCATAGCATACTTTAGAAAGACTGCCTTTGTTTTCCTCCCTGCTTTTGCAATCAAGGACGATATTGCCTAATTCAGCGGCATTTTTTTTTATTTAGTTATTGCCATGATTAGTGTTGATTTCTATATATGTTAGCATTGTGTAAGCCGTTCTCAGGAGTTCATTCTTGAATGGGTATATAGTTAGTTGTAGAAAAGCAGTGTTCATGCTACTTCTCTGTTTCTGTTTGAAATGTATACTATCAATCCATTGTCATGTATCGCAGAAAAATTCCCATCCGCCCCAAATGGCTGCAGGTAATAAGCCTCCCAATGGCTGCATTGCGTTTTGTATTCTCCAGTCATAGATTATCCCTCTACTCTCCATCTCACTTTCTTATTCCATCGGCTATCTGTGTACTTTGTAATTGATAGTAGGTCTTATCACTGAATATTGGTAGCATGCTACCTGAATTATTTCTGTTAGCTAGATTTACTCACAGCTGCAGCCTGGGCTCCTCCATGGTAGGCGTCTTGCCTTCCTGTCAATCCCTTTCCCCACAACTATTCCTTTAAGCACCTGTTATCTTAAAACTTATGCAGTGATAGTTATGCAGATGAGCCTGAGTAAAAATTTCTTTTGCATCTTATTTTGATATCATTAGTCCCAATTCTCTTCTCTCACCTAATTGCACAGGGTATTTTGACATGATTTTATGCTTAAACTTTGATCGGCTGAACATGTAATTTCTGAAGAGAATTCCTCCGTCGAGGTGACATGTATTCGGTTATTACCCTTTTTATGGTGGGGTATTAACCCAAGGACACACAAATTGTCCATATTATCGCAGGCTGTTGATAGTCCAGCCAGACTTCAAAATTAGGATGCTTATTCTGTGAAACGTCAAGTCTGGAAATTACAGGTCTCCAGCCACCTGGTGCTAAAAGACCATCAATCGGTGTGTTTGCTTGAATAACAGACATTTTGGTAAAACCAAAATTGGGTTTTAATAGCATGTTTGGACTGTTTCTGCACCTATGTCGGATCTGTGTTGATATTTATCTGTAAAGTATTTGACAGATTTTAATAGGTTCTCATATGTTGTTGAGAAAACCATGGTTTCACACATCTCTTAACTTCAGCTCTGCTTCAACATCCATAGCCCTTGCTGTGAACTAATGTGATGATGCTAGATGAGAAGCAAACCCAATCCTTGATAAAAATTTAAAATCACTACAACCAGATGAGCTACAATTGGGTTCTCGTTTCTTTCTAACCCATTTTTTTTTTTGGCCGTTTAGACTGTTACTATGATCACATCATCGTGGTAACTGAATTGGCTGGCATTAGATTTTGTGATTATTATTACTAGCCTTGTTGATGCCAATTTGCTCATCACATATATTTTCGGTTATAGTAAAGTGTTTATATATATATATATATTCATATATACAGGTACATACACATATATATATATATATCTCCACTGTTCGTGCATATATCTATTTCCTTGTGTATTTTGTATATCCATTCTTTGTGCTAACTCATTTTTTGCAGGGAAAACCTGGAGAATGCTGACCATTTTAATTCTGTGCTTCTTTTATTCATTTTGCTTTACGTCAGAGATGTAATAATTCAATTTGGAATAAGATTTACTTTTACTGCTTAGATTAGGTTGCATCTCATATAGTTTGATTTCAGTAATATCCTGATTATATGATGCATAAATCTAAAATTTTCAAAATTCACCGTGGATGAACACGAATGGCACGTGCACCAACTCTTAGAGAGTTGATGAACTCGGTGGAGTCCATATTTACGGCCCTAGTCGAAATATGGACGAGACCCAGATTCATCATCTCTCTACCAGTCACATTGAGCCTACACTCTTAGGCTATCTTAAAAATGCACCTCATATTTCCAATGTTTTCAAAATATTGTGAATTAACTCAAATAAACCCTGAATATATTCATGGCCACAGTCAGAATATATGAAGGATTTACTTTGGCTTAATCCACATTTTTCTAATAAAATTTTCAGAAATCTTTTCAAAAGTGCATTCATTTATTCACATCATCTGCATCATTTGTTTTTCTCATGATTTTCTCAAAAGATTTTCACTTCATGGAATCGATTTTCTCAAGAAACTATGATGATATTCGGAGTTGGATTTCCCAAATCAAATGTTTTCTTGTGATTTTCCTTAAAAAGTTACTTCCTTAAGATTCTTTTCAAAGGAATTTCTCATTTTCTCAAGAATCCAAGTTGATTTTCAACATTTCAAAAGACAAGATTCTCAGGAATTCAATTTCCTAAGTTTTGAATTTCTTTCTCCAATGGAATTTTCCTACAAAAATTTCTGTCATTTTCTTAAGAAAATTCTCAAAGTCCGAGTTTTCCCAACAAATGCTTTCCTTTTCAAAAGTTCATGTTTTCTCAAGAATTCCTACAGTTTTCCTGAGATTCTTATTTCCTCATGGTTTTCCAAGTCTTTCTAAGCTCTCTCAAAATTTTCCTGAGATTCCCATTTCTTCATAATTTTTCAAAGCTGATAAATTTCTTCAAGATTTTCCTGAGATTCTCATTTCTGCACGATTTTCCCAATCTTTATAAACTTTCCCAAAGTTTTCCTAAGATCCTCATTTCTTCATGGTTTTTTAAGATTTTTTTTTTGAGATTTTTACTTTTTCAAGATTTTCCAAATCTTTATAAATTTTCCCGAGATTTTAAAACCTTCTTCGTCTGAGTTTCCTGAGAAATTGATTTCCATCTTTTCCTGAGAACTACTTTTCAACTTCAAATCTTTTCTAAGCATACATCATATTTTCCAACTTGCATTTTACAAAATTGCATAGCACATGCCTGAATTCTCTGTGCATTTAGGATAGAACATAATTTCGATGATTTTACTAAGTCAAGCATAATTTTGGTCCTTGGTTCGATTACCCCTGTTAAAGGCGGCAGGAACGGTCGAACCTCGTACCGACAGGTCGAGCCCCATCCCATAGATTTTCCCGCAATTTTCAAAACGGAGGCGAGTATTTCAAAACAATTTCCAAAAATCCGGTCAAGTTTGAAGCGCAAAAATTGTTTCCCTCTTTCTCTTCCGCAAGGAAGGGAAGACGCGGGAAAAATTTTGCGACGAGAACAGTTCCGTCACAGAGACGTACGTCCTCACAACCTCATATTTCTTCTATTATTTTCTAATGCGGTTTACACCATATTTATACAAGAGGGTGGTGTGTGTTCTCCCCGAAACACAAATTTGTGTGTTCCTATGTGTACGAAGGAATATCTTGGGACCCATGATAATTCATATGCTAATGTTGCCCACAATGACTTTATAATAAAATAACATATAAAAAATGTAGATATGATTTTGACGGAAATGTCCTCTCGTAAGATAGATATGTGTTGGATGAAAATGTCCTCCCACTCCCTGTAAATAGATTTGCATGTTTCGCCTTTGTTTTTAGCTTGTGTTACAACACATGACCGCCTTCTCGTTCTTGCCTGATGAGTTATAGAGCCTGATTCATAGTTTTTTTCCTTACAGAAAGAGGGTCTGAGGGTTCCCCGCAGCGCTGGTCCTGCTGCGTGATCAGCGGGCGGGGGCCCAAGGGGGCAGCGCCCCTCCGAAAGCATTTTTTTGGGCTTATGTTTGAGACTCGGTTTCTTATGGATCAGACCTAACTTGTTTAGGTTTAGGGTTATCGCCCTTGCCTTGTATAAATTCTTTCTTTTCTTTCTCTCTTGTAACTGTTGAAAAGAGCAATAAGATTTCTCTCTGAGCGGTCGTGGTTTTTTTTATTCTCTCTCTGTTGAAAAGAGCAATTTATAGTAGAAATCAAATCAGAGAGTAGCGATTTACAGTAGAAAATCAAATCAAAGAGTAGCGATTTACATTAGAAATCAGATAAGAGAGTAGCAATTTCACAGTAGAAATCAAATCAGAGAGTAGCAATTTCACAGTAGAAATCAAATCAGAGAATAACAATTTATAATAGAAATCAGATCAGAGAGTAGCGATTTACAATAGAAATCAGATCAAAGAGTAACGATTTACAATAGAAATCAGATCAGAGAGTAGCGATTTATAGTAAAAATCAGATCAGAGAGTAGCGATTTACAGTAGAAATCAGATCAGAGAGTAGTGATTTACAGTAGAAATCAAATCAGAGAGTAGCGATTTACAGTACAAATTAGATCATCATTCGATTTGTAACATCCTTCGGCAAATCGTTGTTTGATTTGTAGTGTCCTTCAGCAAATCGTCATTCTACTTGCTACTTTCTTTAGCAAATGGCTATTTTGATTTGTGGTGTTCTTCGACAAATCACCATTGCGATTTGTAGTCCTCTTTAGCAAATCATCATTCGATTTGCGACATTCTTCAATAAATCGCAATTGTGATTTATAATTTCTTTAGTAAATCGCAATTGCGATTTACAGTGTCTCTTAGTAAATCGTTGTGCGATTTACAATTATCTTCGGTAAATCACTATTGTAATTTACAGTGTCTTCGGTAAATCGCTATTGCGATTTACAATGTCTTCAGCAAATCGCTGTTGCAATTGATGGTGTTATTCAGCAAATCGCTATTCAAATTAGGGCCAACTTGCTAGAGGCATATCTCCATAACC